>NC_056431.1:52178665-52188665 GCF_018296145.1 Oncorhynchus tshawytscha | reverse complement strand
ATGCTGTAAGGCCTACTCTCGCCTGGAGAACCTGAAGACCCATCTGAGGTCTCACACAGGGGAGAAGCCTTACGTCTGTGAACACGAGGGCTGCAACAAAGCCTTCTCCAACGCCTCAGACAGAGCCAAGCACCAGAACAGAACTCACTCCAATGAGGTAAGGCTTCTATAGACACCCAACCATAGACAATCAAAGGAGAGACATACTGTGAGCTACATCTATGCTTTTACCCACTGCCATTATTTAAATAACCTAATGCACATTTAAGTTCATTGTGTTTACACTTTTCAAGGATTTTTATGTCCAATATGCAGTCAACATTCTGTTTTATTTGTGTTTTACATAATGTATTTTCAGAAGACAATGGATGAAAACAGTAATCAACTTTAACATCCGATAATAAGATATTGTGTAAAATGATTCTTCCCAGAAACCCTACATCTGTAAGATCCCTGGGTGCACTAAGCGCTACACAGACCCCAGCTCTCTCAGGAAGCATGTGAAGACGGTCCACGGACCTGAGGCCCACGTCACCAAGAAACAACGTGGCGATGTGCCCCCCAGGGGTCCTCCTAAGGGGAATGGAGAGAACGAGGCAAACGCCAAACAGAGTCGTAGAGGGATGGATGGAAAAATGGAGGCCAACAGCACCATTAGAGGAGCAGAGGACTGCCTGCAGGTCAAGTCAATCAAGACGGAGAACTCAATAGTAAGACTGGATGTGACATTTTATTGTGTCATAACAGCTGCTTTTAACAAAGCATTGACTTTGACTATTGTCAAAATCCTATCATCTACTACTAACAACTTAATACTACAAATGCTAATCTTAACATTATCATTCATACATGTTATATGTTATTTGAGTCTTGTGATGCAAATGCAAGCCTTTCACCATTTATCATATCACCTTTCACATGAACTGATCTGTGATACAACTGCTGATGGTCTATCCTCTTCTTAACCTAAACTCACCTCTCTGGTCACTGCTTGAATGTGCTTCTGTTTCCTTAACACTTTCCCTATTGGACAGGCTTCACTGAGGTGAGCACCAACACTGTTTCTATTCCTTTCAATGCTTTTTAACACTGCATGTCAAACCTGAGTCAACAGTCAATATATTTGAAATTCACTACTCTGTTCCTCCATGTATTAAAAACAGAGGACTTTCCAAGAGCTTCTGGTTTTAAGGTGTATACTAGCTACAGTTAGATGTTGTGATGTACTGTGAAATCTGCCTAATCTACCTATCTATCAACCCAATGAAGTATACAGATCCCTTGACTTTTTCCACAATTTGTTACATTACAGCCTTATTCTAAAATGGGTTAAAAATATATATATATATATTAAATCCTCAGCAATCTACACACAATGCCCCATAATAAAAAAGTGAAAACAGGTATTTAGAAATGTTTGCACATTTTTTTTAAATAAAAACCTGATATACCTTAGGTACTATTCAGATACTTTGCTATGAGACTCGAAATTGAGTTCAGGTGCATCCTGTTTCCATTGATCATCGTTGAGATGTTTCTACAACTTGATTGGAGTCCCCTGTGGTAAATTAAATTGATTGGAGATTATTTGGAAAGGCACACACCTGTCTATATAAGTTCCCACAGTGGACAGTGGATGTCAGAGCAACATGAGAGAGCTTGAGTGGATCTGCAGAGAACGGGAGAAACTCCGCAAATACAGGTTTGCCTCATACCCAAGAAGACTCGAGGCAGTAATCGCTGCTGTCTTCTTGTCAGAGCGAAAACCAAGCCAAAGGAATTGTCCGTAGAGCTCCAAGACAGGATTGTGTCAAGGCCCAGATCTGGGGAAGGGTACCAAAAAATGTCTGCAGCATTGCAGGTCCCGAAGAACACCGTGGCCTCCATAATTCTTAAATGGAAGACGTTTGGAACCACCAAGACTCTTCCTAGAGCTGGCCGCCCGGCCAAATTGAGCAATTGGGGGAGAAGGGCTTTGGTCAGGGAGGTGACCAAGAACCCGATGGTCACTCTGACAGAGCTCCAGAGTTCCTCTGTTGAGATGGGAGAACCTTCCAGAAGGACAACCATCTGTGCAGCCCACCACCAGTCAGGGCTTTATGGTAAAGTGGTCAGATGGAAGACACTCCTCAGTAAAAGGCACATGACAGCCCACTTGGAGTTTGCCAAAAGGCACCTAAAGACTCTCAGACTATGAGAAACGATATTATCTGGTCGGATGAAACCAAGATTGAACTCATTGTCCTGAATGCCAAGCGTCATGTCTGGAAGAAACCTGGCACCATCCCTACGGTGAAGCATGGTGGTGGCAGTATCATGCTGTGGGGATGTTTTTCAGCAGCAGGGACTGGGAGACTAGTCAGAATTGAGGCAAAGATGAAAGGAGAAAAGTACTGAGAGATCCTTAATGAAAACCTGCTCCAGAGCGCTCAGGACCTCAGACTGGGGTGAAGGTTCACCTTCCAACAGGACAACAACCCTAAGCACACAGCCAAGACAACCCAAGAGGGACAAGTCTCTGAATGTCCTTGGGTGGCCCAGCCAGAGCCCAGACTTGAACCCTATTGAAAATCTCTGGCGATACCTGAAAATAGCTGTGCAGCAACGCTCCGCATCCCAACCTGACACAACTTGAGAGTATCTGCAGAGGACAATGGGGGAAACTCCACAAATACAGGTTTGCCAAGCGTGTAGCGTCATACCCAAGAAGACTCGAGGCTGTCATCGCTGCCAAAGATGCTTCAACAAAGTATTGAGTAAAGGGTCTGAATACTTATGTAAATGTGATATTTCTTTTTTTTCCCAATTATAAATTAGCAAACATTTCTAAAAAACTGTTTCTGCTTTGTCATTATGGGGTATTGTGTTTAGATTGTTGAGGGGGAAAACGATTTAATCAATTTTAGAATAAGACTGTAACGTAACAAAATGTGGAAAATGTCAAGGGGTCCGAACAGTTTTGAAGCCACCGTGCCTCCATCTTGGCACTCCCTCAACGTTGTAATAAATATTTTAGAAGCAATAGAAATGCGTTTATAAATGTCAATTTTAAAAATCCATGTTTATTCTATTGCACACACCTTAATGCTTACTTTTAAATTATGTTATGTGAGCTAAAGATACAAATAAAACATTTAAAAATATATATAATATTATCCTTAAAGTATAGTTTTTTTAAAAGTACTAATGTTACTGCCCCCACTGCAACAGAACAATACTTAAATACATGTAATTTTGTCCTTAAAACATTTAATTGAATACTGTGGAATTCCATTCATCCTATGGAGGACTGCTCTCCTGGGGAGTGCCTAAACAGGTGGCTTCAAACCCTCTCATGGGCCAATACATAGCATCAGCAATCCAGTGTTTGTATACTATAAGGCCCCATTTGAACACACACACACACTTTATTCAGTTCTATTCTTCTGTGGCCTAGAGATCTGACAGTAATGTCTATCAGGCCATGATAAAAGTAATTATCAAATTAATATTCAAACAACGGGACTGTGCAGCATGTGTGCCGAACAAATAGTTCCAGCAATCAAGCTGTGATCAAGACTCTTTCTAGTTCAGTCTGTGTCAGAAATAACCACTGTCAACACTTGACTATGATGAGAATCACAGTATCCCCCGTCCCTCCACTAGACATGTTTCCTTTATAAAAAAATCTAACAATTCTATGATAAATAAGATTATGAAACTAAAGCTAGGCTACATAATTCATTTAATTTATGGTTTTGCAAAGTTTACCTAATTTATTAATCTGAATTTTGAAACTTTATTTCATCTTTAAGCATCTTTTTTATAATAACAATGCCCTGTCTGACAGTGATAACCGTTTCATACTACCATGCCAATCCAAACCAAATCGACTAGAGTAATGTGAAAAGCCCTTAATAGGCTTGATTCGGTGTCTAACCTGAATCACCTATCCTGTCCCCCTCTCCAGACGTATCAATCCAGCCCGGGCGGTCACTCGTCATGTAGCAGTGAGCCGTCGCCACTTGGCAGTGCCCACAACAATGACAGTGGAGTAGAGATGGCCCTGCACAGTGGGGGCAGCTTTGGGGACCTGAGTGCACTGGATGACCCTCCCATGGTGGACTCCTCCACCCTCTCCCCCCGCAACTCGGTGGGGATGGGTCTTGGGCTTCATAAAGGGGGAGGAGTCACCATCAAGCTGGAGAACATCAAGAAGGAGAGGCTCAAGAATGTGAGGGACTCTTGTCCCTGGGCCAACTCTGGTCCTCAGGCACCTCAGGTCCGAAACACCAAGCTGCCTCCCATTCCTGCTGTTGGTAAGTGTGAAGTTCTATATTGGAACAATATAGTTTTTGATAACCTGCAATAATTCTGAAGGATTAGTAAACGATAATAAGGAATAAAAATAATTGTGGAAAAAATATTGCACATCCATAATAGGAAAGATTGAGTTGAGAGGAATATGTGAAGAAGCCTTAGAAACCTAGAAAGGTTTTTTTCTCTATAAACTTGGCACATCTAGCCACTGGGATTTTGCCAATTCTTTAAGGCAAATCTGCTCCAGCTCCTTCAAGTTGGAAACTTTCTGCTGGTTTACAGCAATCTTTAAGTCATACAACAGATTCTCAATTGGATTGAGGTCTGGGCTTTGACTAGGCCATTCCAAGACATTTAAATGTGTCCCCTTAACCACTCAAGTGTTGCTTTAGCAGTATGCTTGGGGTCATTGTCCTGCTGGAAGGTGAACCTCCGTCCCAGTCTCAAATCTCTTGAAGACTGAATCATGTTTCCCTCAAGAATTTCCCTGTATTTAGCGCCATCCATCATTCATTCAATTCTGACCAGTTTCCCAGTCCCTGCAGATGAAAAACATCCCCACAGCATGATGCTGCCACCACCATGCTTCACTGTGGGGATGGTGTTCTTGGGGTGATAAGAGGTGTTGGTTTTGCGCCAGATGTAGCGTTTTCCTTTATGGCCAAAAAGCTACATTTTAGTCTCATCTGACCAGCGCACCTTCTTCCAAATGTTTGGGGAGTCTCCCACATGCCTTTTGGCAAACACCAAATGTGATTGCTTATTTATTTTCTTTAAGCAATGGCTTTTTTCTGACCACTCTTCCGTAAAGCCCAGCTCTATGGAGTGTACGGCTTAAAGTGGTCCTATGGACAGATACTCCAATCTCCGCTGTGAAGCCTTTGCAGCTCCTTCAGGGTTATCTTTGGTCTCTTTGTTGCCTCTCTGATTAATGCCCTCCTTGACTGGTCTGCGAGGTTTGGTGAGTGGCCCAATCTTGGCAGGTTTGTTGTGGTGCCATATTCTTTCCATTTTTCAATATTGTATTTAATGGTGCTCCGTGGGATGTTCAAAGTTTTGGATATTTTTTTATAACCCAAACCTGATCTGTAATTCTCTACAACTTTGTCCCTGACCTGTTTGGAGAGCTCATTGGTCTTCATGGTGCCGCTTGCTTGATGGTGCCCTTTGCTTAGTGGTGTTGCAGACTCTGGGGCCTTTCAGAACAGGTGTATATATATATATATACTGAGATCATGTGACAGATCATGTGACACTTAGATTGCACACAGGTGGACTTTATTTAACTAATTATCTGACTTCTGAAGGTAATTGGTTGCACCAGCTCTTATTGAAGGGCTTCACAACAAAGAGGGTGAATACATATGCCCGCACCACTTTTTCGTTTTTATTTTTTAGAATTTTTTGAAACAAGTTATTTTTTAAATTTCACTTCACCAAAATGGACTATTGTGTGTATGTCCATTACATGAAATCGAAAAGAAGAAAAAAATGACAGGTTGTATTGCAACAAAATAGGAAAAATACCAAGGGGGATGAATACTTTTGCAAGGCACTGTATATGTTATAATGTGGTTCCTTTTGTTGGTTCCTCAGGTTCCCTTCTGGAAAACTCTAATATGATCGCTCCACCCGGGCCCTACCCTGGTCAGCGTCTTGGTGACCTGTCATCATGCGAGGTGACCATGCTGAACCAGTTAAACGAACAGGGCCGCCGGGACAGCATCACCAGCACTGCCAGCTCAGCCTACATCAGCCGGCGCTCCTCTGGCATCTCCCCCTGCTACTCCAGCCGCCGCTCCTCCGAAGCCTCGCAGTTCAGCAACCGCCACAACAACATCAGCTCAGCCGACTCCTACGACCCCATCTCCACAGACCTGTCCCGTAGATCCAGCGAGGCCAGCCAGTGTGGAGGTGGAGGTGGAAACCTCTCTAGTTTGCTCAGCCTCACCCCTGCCCAGCACTACCATCTCAAGGCCAAGTACGCTGCAGCAATCGGGGGAGCTCCACCTACACCTCTGCCCAACATGGAGCGTATGAGCCTCAGGACCAGGATGGCCCTGTACGGGGACCACTCCCAGGAAAGAGAGAGCTTATCCCACTCTCAACTGTTCCACCCACCTGCCGCAGCAGTTCCCAGACGCTGCAGCGACATTGGCTATGGTAGCCATAGCATGATGCCCCACGAGGTCCCTGGGAACCTTCCCCGGCGAGCCAGCGACCCCGTCCGCAGACCTACCCTAGACCCACTATCCCTTCCACGAGTCCAACGCTACAACAGCATGAACAGTATGAACCCCAACAGTATGATGCCTCCTCCCTCTGCTGACCGCCGGGGCCTGGCCATGCAGAGCTACACGCGATCCGACGGAAGCCTGCACCACCACCCCTTCGCCCCACGGCCCCCCAGCATCTCAGAGAATGTGGTGATGGAGACCATGGCCGTGGACGGGCTGGACCATGCAGGAGATGAGGACATGGTGTTGCCTGATGATGTCGTACAGTACCTCAGGTCTCAGAACACTGGCCCCGGCCAATCAGCAGGCCCCGCCAACTACGCCAACAGCCAATCACAAGGCGGCTTCCAGGTCCAGGGGAATATGACCTCCTCCCAACAGCAGTTCTATGGGCAGAGGAGGATGGCCATGGTGGATGCCAACATGCCCCTGTCTGGGTCAAGCCAGGTTCCCCTACCGCCCTACCAGATGAGCCCTGGGTCTGGCTCCCAGCAGCAGCAGTACCCAGCCTCTCACAGTATGAACAACAAGAACAACATGCCAGTCCAGTGGAACGAGGTCAGCTCAGGGACTGTGGATGCTACAGCCACCTCCAGACTCACCAAGCAGAACCTCCTCAGAAACAACAACCTGGCCATGGTCCAACAGAGACAGAACTTTGGGCATTTCCAGGGTAGAATGGGTAGTAACAGTAACCAGCAGGTGATGCCCATGAACCAGAATATGGCGCTACAAGGCTACACCCAGAGAAGCAACTCCCAGTGGATCAACTCTGTCCAACAGCAACAAAGGCAGCCATGCAGCATGAACTATCCTGAGCAGATGAGTCCCCAGCAGGGATATGGCCAAGAGATCATCCCTGTCCCTAACTCTGGATCTGGGAATGGCAGCTTTCGACCCAACTTTAATGGCATGGCACTGCCCAACGGCAGGGTGATGGCTACACCCAACAATCCTGATACGCAGATCTACAGGTCAAGGACTCCGGTTGAAAGCTATGCCCCCCACATGATTCAGGTTGACCAGCAGAACTACAGTATTTCTTCTCAGCAGCAAGACGTCAATACTGGGAACAGAGCTGGGATGCAGCCCAGGCCTCCCATGGAGCCCAAGTCTATGAGCAGTAGACAACACTCAGGGTCCAGAGGTATGATTCAGCAGAACCGTTTCCCTCAGTCGGACTTACATCACAACACCTCTGAGGCCAGTCCAAAGAGACCGGGTAGCACCGCAGCACATACCGGCGGACATAACAGAGACTCAAACTCCAATGCTTCAATGTTTTATGCTGGCCAGATCCAGATGTTTGAACCCAATAACAACCACAATGTGAGCTTCAACTCGCCCATGTCCCCCGTCATGGGCCAGACTCCGGGAGGCACCACTGTTACCATGGCATCTCCAGGGGTCAACCAGGTCACCAGCACCGTTGACTCATCCGGCTCCTCTGGATCGATCTCTGGCGTGGAGCATGCCCAGATCGACTTTGACGCCATGTTGGATGATGGAGACCACTCCAGCCTGATGTCAGGGACCCTCAGCCCCGGACTCCTCACCAGCCTGTCCCAGAATTCCTCTAGGCTTACCACCCCCCGTAACTCTGTGACCCTGGCTTCTGTGCCAGCAGGGATTGGTAATATGGCCATCGGAGACATGAGCTCCATGTTGACCACCCTGGCTGAGGAGAGCAAGTTCCTCAACATGATGAGCTAAGGCCTTGGCTGTGTCACAATAATCTCTCCTTTCTCCCGAACTGTGCAGTTGTTCACTTTCCTTCTTGTATTTGAAAGAAAATATATCGGATCTCCCTCTAGCCTAGCCCATGCCCCACTAATCCAATGCTTTAATTTTGTGGGGAGGAGGGAAAGAGTGCACACTTCGGAAGGAAAGAAAGATTATTGGGATGCCCCATTGTGTATTCAGACCATTTCAAGGAAAATGTACTATAAAAGCACTGATTATATGTAACAATACCCTATGGAAATAGTTACTCTTCAGGAGCATGTCAATCTCCGCTGGCCTGTATAGAGACTTTGCTTATCCAGTAATATGTCATATTTGCTCAAGTACATTTTAAGTAGTGTTTGTGTTGAGAAAGTAAGTATAGTAAAAACATAAGGAACATTTTAAAGACATAAGGAGCATTATCACTGTTTTGAAAAGCCATACTTTGTATCTACGAATAAGAATAGACAAGGGTATAAAACTACATCAGCAAATATATGTCCATTGCTCCGTATTTGTTGATGTTTGTTACTCTTTAAAAAGCAGTGCACTGATAGCAGTTCACGAAGTGCCTTGCTAAATAGATCATGTTTGAATAATATGTGAATTCATGAAACATACATACATGTAACGATGTTGCCAGGTAAAAAGGCATAAGGAAATATTAGAATAATTTTCTTTGATCATGTTTATAGATATACTGTATGGTACGTGCTTTAAATTATGTTAAAGAGACTTGATTATTGCAAGCTAAGTACAATATGATGCAACTATAGAACATTGTGATGCTACATTGTTAACATCCATCCATGTATAGAGGAGCTTGCAGTGGAACAGGATCCCATGCAAAGCTAGAGAGGGTTTTCGTGGACCCAGATTAAGCCTAATGAAGGACTAAAAACCATGCTGAGTGGAGATTCTCATTTGAAAGTGATTTTTAGTCCAGGACTATGCTTAATCTGTGTATATGAAACCAGCCCCTAGTGTGGAGGAGATGGCCACTTGTCATACTGTATAAAATATCTTCCAAGTGCCCTCCAGAAGCTGTACAGTAACCCTCTAAGGACTCTCCTCTTTGTGAGACTGACTGTATGATAAAAAAGGACAGAGATCTGCCTCAGTGTAAATCAGTCTGTGGAGACACACGCTAATCTGAACTCAGGGGTAGACGTAGCATAGTAAATCTAAATACGGGACACTCCTATTAGTATGATATGTTATGTATTAATTTGTGGATGCCCATCATCCATTTCAGATGGTATGTTATGAATTACAATCCGTATGATATGTTACGAAATGCATTTCTTACAATATTGAACAAATAGCAATTTGTTCAATATGTTACAAATTTGCAAAATGTATGATATGTTACGAATTCCAATTTGTTGTGCTTAGCTAGGTGGTAAGGTGGCTAATGCTAATGTTAGCTGGGTGGCCAATGTTTGCTAGACTAGGTGTTAAGGTTAGCAGTTGGATTAAAGGATTAGGATTAGGGGAAGGGTTAGCTAACATGCTAAGTAGCTAAAAGTAGTAAAAGTTGCAAAGTTGCCAAAATGCTAAAGTTGTAAGATTCGAACACTCAACCTTTGGGTTTCTAAGCGTCTACCCATCCACCCTGACCAACCGCCTACTTTAATTTTTGCCTTAAGTAACTGTCTCTCTTATGTAACCAATCCAAATTTAACATATCCTAATTTGAGTATTCCTGATTTACGTTTACAATGTTACATCTAGTCTAT
>NC_056431.1:52001165-52166165 GCF_018296145.1 Oncorhynchus tshawytscha | reverse complement strand
ACTTTTAAGAATCTCAAATATAAAATATATTTTGATTTGTTTATTATGATTCCACATGTGTTATTCCATAGTTTTGATGTCTTCACTATTATTCTACAATGTATAAAATAGTACAAATAAAGAAAAACCCTTGAATGAGTAGGTGTGTCCAAACCTTTGACTGGTACTGTGCATGGATGTGTCAAATGTATCATTTGAAAAGTTCTTTATTAAAAATGTAGTTATTTGTCACATTTGACTGCTACTACTTATTTCTCTGAGAGTGAGGGGTATATATACAGTGAGGGGAAAAAAGTATTTGATCCCCTGCTGATTTTGTATGTTTGCCCACTGACAAAGAAATGATCAGTCTATAATTTTAATGGTAGGTTTATTTGAACAGTGAGAGACAGAATTACAAAAAAAAAATCCAGAAAAACACGTCAAATTTTTGGGGGATTTGCATTTTAATGAGGGAAATAAGTATTTGACCCCTCTGCAAAACATGACTTAGTACTTGGTGGCAAAACCCTTGTTGGCAATCACAGAGGTCAGACGTTTCTTGTAGTTGGCCACCAGGTTTGCACACATCTCAGGAGGGATTTTGTCCCACTCCTCTTTGCAGATCTTCGTTGAGGCTGACGTTTAGCAACTCGAACCTTCAGTTCCCTCCACAGATTTTCTATGGGATTAAGGTCTGGAGACTGGCTAGGCCACTCCAGGACCTTAATGTGCTTCTTCTTGAGCCACTCCTTTGTTGCCTTGGCCGTGAGTTTTGGGTCATTGTCATGCTGGAATACCCATCCACCACCCATTTTCAATGCCCTGGCTGAGGGAAGGAGGTTCTCATCCAATATTTGACAGTACATGGCCCCGTCCATTGTCCCTTTGATGCGGTGAAGTTGTCCTGTCCCCTTAGCAGAAAAACACCCCCAAAGCATAATGTTTCCACCTCCATGTTTGACGGTGGGGATGGTGTTCTTGGGGTCAAAGGCAGCATTCCTCCTCCTCCAAACACAGCGAGTTGAGTTGATGTCATAGAGCTCCATTTTGGTCTCATCTGACCACAACACATTCACCCAGTTGTCCTCTGAATCATTCAGATGTTCATTGGCAATCTTCAGATGGGCATGTATATGTGCTTTCTTGAGCAGGGGGACCTTGCGGGCGCTGCAGGATTTCAGTCCTTCACGGCGTAGTGTGTTACCAATTGTTTTCTTGGTGACTTTGGTCCCAGCTTCCTTGAGATCATTGACAAGATCCTCCCGTGTAGTTCTGGGATGATTCCTCACTGTTCTCATGATCATTGCAACTCCACGAGGTGAGATCTTGCATGGAGCCCCGGGCCGAGGGAGATTGACAGTTCTTCCATTTGCGAATAGTCGCACCAACTGTTGTTAACCTTCTCAACAAGCTGCTTGTCGATGGTCTTGTAGCCCATTCCAGCCTTGTGTAGGTCTACAATCTTGTCCCTGACATCCTTGGAGAGCTCTTTGGTCTTGGCCATGGTGGAGAGTTTGGAATCTGATTGATTGCTTCTGTGGACAGGTGTCTTTTATACAGGTAACAAACTGAGATTAGGAGCACTCCCTTTAAGAGTGTGCTCCTAATCTCAGCTCGTTACCTGTATAAAAGACACCTGGGAGCCAGAAATCTTTCTGTTGAGAGGAGGTCAGATACTTATTTCCCTCATTAAAATGCAAAAATGCAAATGCAAAAATTATAGACTGATAATTTCTTTGTCAGTGAGCAAACATACAGAATCAGCAGGGGATCAAATGCTTTTTTCCCTCACTGTAGCGTTTTGCAATAAAACATGATCATTTGTCTTTCTGAAATGAAACTATCAAGTGATAGACGTCAAACAAATACGTGTCATTGAACAACCCCATGCCATGATTAGGTGGTGAAAAAACACACCAATCTCTTTTAGAAGTTCTTTAAACAGTAAAAGCTCATTCTAAAAATGGATATAGAGCGTTTTGGAATGAAACTCTTCATATCTACACAAGACCACTAATCATGCAAATTTATACATCCATTAATGAAACATTAGATAGCACACACAAAACGGAGATCAAAAGAGGCTGTACACTCAGAGAGTGGATGAGAGTGGATGAAAGAATCTCATTCTATTTTTAGAAACAACAGTGTCGCATTTTCACATTTGACCCAAGAGGGCAGGTCATCATAATAAAGTGATTGGACTGGGGCCCTCTTTCTCTATGTCTCTCTCTCTCTCTCTCTGTTTCCCTCTCTATGTTTTTCTCTTTCTCTACCTCTCACTCTCGCTACCTCTCACTCTCGCTCATCAAAATCTTCCTGTACACAGCCCAGTCCATTGAGACCAGAGGGGCGAGAACTGTGTCAAGGGGCACCTTCTACACCAGAGAGGTCTTGGACTATCACCCAAGCCTCCAGGCAGTAGCCTATGCAACACAATATGGCTTAATCTGACACCATAAGTTATTATCACTCTAGTCTCAGCCCAGAGGATGTGCACACTCCTCCATGAAGGACTGCATTGTGGCCTGACTCTGGGTAGAGACCATAGAGAAACAGGACCTTGCTATGATCCGTGACCTTTCATTTATACGCTGCTACTGTGACGAAGCACCGGAGAGGTCAATGGCTACAAGGGGGCAAGAGCTATGTGGGCTGTTAAAGAAGAATGCATTTGTGAATGGGGTTTTCGGTTGAGGGCAGAGGATTGCTGATTGAAGACTTGTGAGAGGTAAGGGAGAGGCGAGAATGGATGACCCTGTTCGAGCCCTAGCTGGTCAGGGAGGCTCATAGTTCCTTTTATGTTTATAATATATTTCCCTTTCCTGTTGTAATTGGCCTTTGGGATGGATACACCCATCACCACTCCACCCCTGACCACTCCACCCACATAATTTTCCTCCGGAAATTGCTGTTGTAAGTACTTTATAACTTAAGAAAGTGTAAGAAACAATTTTGTAATCATTATGTATGGAAAACTCAACTTTAAAATGCTTAATTGAGCCAAACATTCTGTTTAATTATTTTATAATCGGAAAGTAGAGGGGGAATTCCATTGGCAAAAAAATAATCTGAGCAAAGAGTGTTATATAACAATCAAATTTAGTACTGTAAGTAGAGGCAGTAAGATTTTGGCTAACGTTCTACTGGTTTGGCTCACTTGTCTTTCTTAACCCAGGCCACTGACCCAAGAACCTACCTTAAACCTCCCCTTAACTATAAAAGCCCTCTAATTCCCTGTTTTTACATCTGGGGGAATCACACTAATAGGCTGAGCGGTGTCCACCCAAACCCTGACCCTGTGACCACCTAGTTCTGGGACTGAGAGACAGACCTAAACTAGGGATTCAACAGAGTGGAGCACAGTGGGCGGAGATGGAAACTCCTGCTAGGCTGTCCTGGGTGCCTATTTTCAACATTTTACCATTGCAATTATACCCCAAAATACAATCTGAAATGACAGTTTGAACAGCAGAACAGCTAGAATAATAGAGAAACAGGGTTTTAGGGTTAGAGGCACCTCAGGTATTTATGCTAGTGTTAAATATCCTCTACCCTTAATTTACTTCCTGAGACAATATTCACAAAGCATCTCAGAGTAGTAGTGCTGATCTAGGATCATATCTCCCCTGTCCATTCATTATAATCTGAAAGTCAAAAATGATCCTAGATCAGCACTCTGAGATGTTTAAAAATACATGCCATGGTCTGATTTTGTAATGTGTCTTTTCTCAAGTCGTCATAAGAATGGGTCAGATGAGGATTTGCAGCAAGTAAATTACCCCTGATTACATTAAGTGGGTAAGGGACCTCAGCATGTCACAGGGATAATATACTCCCCCAGAATCCCCCTCTGTCACATGGTACAGGAAACAAGAAGAGGTCATGATGCAGCAGAAACCAGCTGCCCAAACAAACAGCCTGTTTCCCTCTATAATCTCTTACCAGGGGAATTCAACACTTACCCTACAGCCTGCTGGTTTTCTATTCTACCTGATAATTAATTGTACCCACCTGGTGTCCCAGGTCTAATACAGTCCCCGGCAAGAGGTGAACAATGAAAAAATAAAGTGGAACTGGCTTCGAGGTCCAGAGTTGAGTTTGATGGGTCTATGCCACAGGAGGTTGGTAGCACCTTAATTGGGGCGGATGGGCTCGTGTTAATGGCTGGAGCGAATAGGTGGTATAGTATTAAATACATGGTTTCTATGTGTTTGATGCCATTCCATTTGCTCCATTCCAGGCATTATTATGAGCTGTCCTCCCATCAGCAGCCTCCACTGGTCTATGCAATGGCACAGTAGTCCACCAGGCAAATCATTCATGCGTCTCCTTTAACACCAAGACTTACTGTGGGAGAAGTGGTCTGATGAACCACAGTGACATTGTTGGGAATGAACCAATGTACATATCCTGAAAATAGCTCCATCCCATGAAGGGTGTGCATATTTGGCATGGGTCCTCAGATCCTCAAGAAGTTCTACAGCTGCACCATCGAGAGCATCCTCACTGCCTGGGATGGCATCTGCTTGGCCTCTGACCGCAAGGCACTACAGAGGGTAGTGCATATGACCCAGTACATCACTGGGGCAAAGCTTCCTGCCATCCAGGACCTCTATACCAGGCCATCAGAGGAAGGCCCTAAAAATTGTCAAGACTCCAGCCACCCAAGTCATAGACTGTTCTCTCTGCTACCGCATGGCAAGCGGTACTGAAATGCCAAGTCTAGATCCAAAAGACTTCTACCCCCAAGCCATACAGCTTCTACCCCCAAGCCATACTGTAAGACCCCTGAACAGCTAATCAAATGGCTGCTGAGACTATTTGCATTGCCCCCCTTTTTATGCTGCTGCTACTCTCTGTTTATTATCTATGCATAGTCACTTTAACTCTACCTACATGTACATATTACCTCAATTACATCGACTAACCGGTGCCCCCTCACATTGACTCTGTACCGGTACCCCCTGTATATAGCCTCACTATTGTTATTTTACTGCTTCTCTTTAATTATTTGTTACAGTTATTTTTTATTTAACACTTATTTTTTCTTTAAACTGCATTGTTGGTTTAGGGCTTGTAAGTAAGCATTTCACTGTAGAGTTGTATTCGGCGCATGTGACAAATACATTTTGATTTAATATTTGGAGATATTCTTGTCTTTCATTGTGATTCAATTTATTTTTATGTTTCTACCTCAAGACCTGGTGTGACCAGTTTGCTTTTGTGGTGGCTAACTATCACATCATTTTAAATTGTTCGCACACATATTGTATAATTTAGGTTGATGCGCTTACTTTTTACATATGACAGAGAAACCACTGGACACTGGTGGTTCAACGAGTCCACCAACCTCACATCTCCAAAACCATCAAAAGGGTTCATTAACTATCATAAGGATCGTGACAGAGTGTCATTGGCTCTCTCTCTCTCCATACATCGACCCCAAGTCAGGTTAGTGCCATGCACCAACATGAAAGGCATCTCTCCTGCAGTACACTGAACATCCCCCAGGAGAGGCCCTAGTGGTTCAGACGGAAAATCTTCTCCGTAATTAAAATTTTACTGAGTGTCAGAGAGCTAGCTGAGTTAGCTGAGGCTCGACGCCTGGGGGTTTGTTCAGAAGGCATTTTAGATCGTGATCGCCTGAGGTGTCTTGAAGATGTTTCTATTGATATTCACTTTAACAAGCTACATGTGCAGACAACTAAGACACCCCAGAAAAGAAAAGCAGATGATTTTGCTAGCTACTAGCACATAACAGTGCGAACATAACCCCTTACATGGCCGGTGATAAAATAGTAGAAACCATTTTACATGGCCTTGTGGTTTTGCTTCCAGTTTATATGAGAGTATTATTCTTGTGGAAGGTCATTCTTTCAAACCACTTGCATGCGCCCTAACAAATGCACAGTTAATTATGAAGTTATAAAACAATGTGTTTGTGTGTGCATGCTTCTCCGCATTCGTGTGCTCTTCAGTTCTCCACCAGCGTGGCTTTACAAGGAATGCTAAATAAAACGCTGTGCTGTGGCCAGCAGTTCACATTTACCTAAAATGGACTCCAGCTGTACAGCAGAGTAGAGCAGTGAGGTTTCCCAGCTGTGGTGCGATGCAGACATGGGTTCAAATACTATTTGAAATCTTTCAAATACTTTGAGTGTTTTCTTTAGCCTGTCTGGAGTGCCAGGTGGGTGGAGTTTGTACTTTTGCGACTATTGTAATGTATCCATTGCGACAGGCAAGATCAATCAAGCCCAGCTAATGTATTTGAAATTATGACAAATAGTATTTGAACCCACCCAGTTGTGGTGCGATGCTGACAGCGCTGACAGGCCTATCCGCCCAGAGCGCCCGCCTGCCTGCATGCCCTCCTGCCCTCACACAGGAACAGGAAACCCATCTCTGTACCAACAGCTCTAGCAGGAGCAATCAGCATACCCCAAGACAGCCATGTTATTTCACAACCAATCAGTTTTCAGGGAACTCTAGGAAGACACTTGTTTGGTATTCTCCAGTGTAGTGCCTATGTTGGGTAAAAGTGTTCACTAGTCCTTTTTCTTTTTCACTTTGCTCATACATGTCAGAATGAAAATGTACACACAATTGATGAACAAATAAAAGATGAACAGCAAACAGATAACTGCAAATAGAGACAGCTCGTTTTACTACTTTAAAATGTTTTATCTTTCCTTACACACAGACATGTTAACAAAGCTAAAGAGGTCTACCACCGTGGCACTCGAACCATAGATCCCACTGGGCACAGATGTTAATTACATGTCGATTCCACATTGGTTCAACGTCATTTCATTTAAATGACGTGGAAACAACATTGATTCAACCAGTGTATTCCCAGTCGGATGTCACTGTATAATCCACCTGTAATTATTCATGATATGGCCCTTTGCAAATCAGCATCTGTTGTTCAATATCCCTCCATCTGCCTAAGTGACTCTGTTGCACTTGGGAGTTTATTAAGACAACATAAAACAAGCTCTGATTAATACACAGTAATGACACTGATCATTATTTCATCTAGATGCCCAAGACACTGAAATAGCACTGAAAAAAACAAATCAATAAATTCATAAAATCAGCATTAGAAAGGCAATTCTAGTTACACTTTAAGTGTTGATTCTTATGTCAACCTGTGCTACTTGCTACTATCCCCCCAGAACATGTACAATACCCTCAGTCATTCTGCCCATAGGGATGGAGAGAGACACTTACTAGTGTAATTTAAGCATAGTGCTAAACCCCACACCAATATCTGGGCTTTTAGCACTAGCAACATGTCAAAACCTTCCATTTTAGGTGGGAAAGGATTCTCACACGTCACATCAACATGGGTGGGGGTGCAGGGCCAAAACAGTTGGACTGGACTGGCATTATCACTAGCTAGAGACTCTGGTGGCTATCACTGTGGTACTGTGCATTCCCCTGGACATCCTTGTTCGTGAATTTAGTCCTCACAGTTAAACCTGACTCTCATGTTAAACAACACATTTATCATAAACATATGAATATTATCATTTGCAAACAATTATTGACTATTTTATCCAGGAATCTTATAAGCAAACCACAAGCCTAAGTACAGTGCATTCGATAAGTATTCAGACCCCTTGACTTTTTCCACATTTTATTTGTTTGTTATACAGCCTTATTCTAAAATTGATTCAATTGTTTTTTCCACCTCATCAATCTAAACACAAAATCCCACGTAGACAAAGCAAAAACATGTTTTTAGAAATTGAAATATCACATTTACATAAGTATTCAGAAGCACCTTTGGCAGCGATTACAGACTCACGTCTTGGATATGATGCTACAAGCTTGGCACACCTTTATTTGGGGAGTTTATCCCATTCTTCTCTGCAGATCCTCACAAGCTCTGTCAGGTTGGATGGGGAGCATAGCTGGATGGGGAGTGTATTTTCAGGTCTCTCCAGAGATGTTCAATTGGGTTCAAGTCCGGGCTCTGGCTGGGCCACTCAAGGACATTGAGACTTGTCCCAAAACCAATCCTGCGTTGTCCTTCCTGTGTGATTAGGGCTGTTGTCCTGTTGGAAGGTGAAACTTCGCCCCCATCTTGAGGTCCTGAGCACTCCGGATCAGGTTTTCATCAAGGATCTCTCTGTACCCTACTCCGTTCATCTTTCCCTCGATCCTGACTACTCCCAGTCCCTGCTGCTGAAAAACATCTCCACAGAATTATGCTGCCACCACCATACTTCAGCGTAGGGATGGTGCCAGGTTTCCGCCAGATGTGACGCTTGGCATTCAGGCCAAAGAGTTCAATCTTGGTTTCATCAGACCAGAGAATCTTGTTTCTCATGGTCTGAGTCCTTTAGATGCCTTTTGGCAAACTCCAAGCGGGCTGTCATGTACCTAATACTGAGGAGTGGCCTCCGTCCGGCCACTCTACCATAAAGGCCTCATTGGTGGAGTGCTGCAGAGATGGTTGTCCTTCTGGAAGGTTCTCCCATCAGGAACTCTGGAGCTTTGTTAGAGTGACCATTGGGTTCTTGGTCACCTCCCTGACCAAGGCCCTTCTCCCCCGATTGCTAGTTTTGCCCAGATCTGTGCCTTGACACAATCCTGTCTCGGAGCTCTCTGACAATTCCTTCGATCTCATGACTTGGTTTTTGCTCTGACATGCACTGCAACTGTGGGACCTTATATAGACAGGTGTGTGCCTTTCCAAATCATGTCCAATCAATTGAATTTACCACAGGTTGACTCAAATTAAGTTGTAAAAACATCTCAAGGATGATCACTGGAAACAGGATGCACCTGAGCTCAATTTCGAGTCTCATAGCAAAGGGTTTGAATACTTACGTAAATAAGGTATTTCTGTTTTTTATTTGTAATACATTTGCAAACATTTCTAATATGAAACTAATATGTAATCAATTCTAGATTAAGGCTGTAACGTAACAAAATGTGTAAAAAGGCAAGGGGTTTGAATACTTTCTGAGTGCACTGTATGTTGTCAAACAAATAAAGTGAAATATTTTTGACAAACCAATCATTCTTGAAAAAAATCCACCATGATTGTTATGGGTTTTAGCCACTAATCATAGGCCAGTTTAATGGTCATGAAGACGCCCATTATATTCTGTGGCAATTATGGGGCCAGTTGTTGCAGAGGGAACGTGATCCCCAGGTCCAGGAATATTGGCCTCTCCCACCACTCTCTTCGGCCCTATCAACCATTGACTAAAGACATCTGTGGAAGACATCTTTATCACTGGATAACCAGAGGATATTGTGAGAACATTGGCCTGGCCTGGGCTGTCCCTTAAGTACACTGTTAGAACAAGGTCTCGGAGGACAAAGGGGTTTCTGGTCTGAAGCCAGCTGGAAGAAGAATAAATGAGGTTAGGACATAACTGGAGTGATTGTCCTTTAAATGTGATCCAACTGTGGGGCAGAAAGAATGTGAGGGATGTTCTGTCACAGAGTGAGCATGTGCGCAGCACGCATGCACATGCTCACATGTTAACACTTATGGCTTAATACTATCTGTAGTTGGTATCAGCCAACAGTCAATAAATATGAGATACAAGAAGAATACAGCCTCTCCTATCCTAGTAAATCACTTGCCTGGCTACCCAGGCTCCTTGCACTGGCCAAATGCTACGGCAAGCCTACGGACATTAGTTTCTTGTCTGCAATGAGTCTGGATCTTAGTACCTCCCTGACCCTTCACTGAATGAGAACACATTCTGGGCTGTCTGATTGGTGCAGACACCAATGGGTTGTGGGCCAGAGCCAGATCACACATGGGTAAAGCGGCGGATTAAAAACGTGTCATTGGTTTTGATACTCTGGTTAGAGATGATTCAGTCGCCCCTCGTCACCACAAAGGACTTCAATGATGGCAGTCTTAGACTAAAGTATGTAGCAAAGAATTTTGTGTGAGTCGTCAGGCTAGTAAATCACATACGTGGACTAAACCAATAAAACATTTCATTTCATATCAGTGTAGTCTATACATCTCCTCTCCCACCAGACCACGTTTTAAAATCCATGAATAACAGACAGACAAAATGAAGGCAAAATGATGATCTGGCAGCGATACAGACAGAGCTCTCTCTGACTTAGTGACAGTCTGAAAATCCTGCTCTCTCACTCTGAATAGAATAAAAAATCTGCCTGCTTTGTATTTCAGAATTAAAAACCTTACTGTGGTTTTCCATTTTCCTCTTTCCGGCCACACCACTAGCCAGGGCCGGATTACCGAACAGGCACGCAGGGAAATGTGTAGAATAGCAGTACATTTTCTTTAAAACTGAAAACATTTATCTCAGCCTCGTGGAAAAATGGGAACAGAAGCATGAGATGCCCTGTAAAACAAACAAAACATATTTGCCACATAGAAAAAAAGCGTTGAATTAAAACATTTTCTCTTGAAATGCAGTAAGTTAGCTGAGAGTGGTTGGGAGGTCGGTGCCCTGGTGCCCCAAATGCAGTAGTCCGGCCCTGCCACTAACCTTTGTGACAGCACAGTTCCAGGACCCAGAATCCCTACTGGGTTTTGGCCATTAGCAATGCAGAGAAAGAGACATTTACTGAAAAACAAACAACAACAAACAAAAGTGAACGGGGGGACAAAAATAAACTTGCACATGACATAAAATAATTGCCAGTCACAATTTCAAACAGATGTGTGTTTAGATGGAGTTGGCCCGGCCAGGCGGCTCAGCGGCTAGTGTCCCTGTTAAATATAGTAATTTGATTCGAAAAACAAGCAGTGAGTGAGTGTGAGATGGGCTGAGGGCCAATGGGACCATTCAGAGAGCATTCTAATGACTCTGGAGGTCAGGGGTCGTCAGAGTAAAAGCAGATCAGAGAGGAAGTGAGGACGGCGGCCAGGACAAGGCCCATAAATCCACCCATCTCAGCTCCCCTCTCTCTTTTGGAGGAAGCCATCTTTTTGCTTGCCATTAGAATTAAAACACAATCACAAGCCTCATATTGTGCTACAGCCAGGGCCAATCCTAGCGGTTATAATTCAAAGAGGTCAATGAGGTCATGTATTTTAAGAGCATTTGAGGAGCATTGTGTTGCTGGCTCCTCTCTGGGTGACTGAAGGGTTGTGGGAAACTGGCCTGGACTTTATTTGAATTTACAACTGAGTGAACAGTGCATGCACTCTGTAATGTGGAATACAACATGATTTGGGACATTTTCTGTAAGTAATTATTCTACAAATGCTGCATATTACAAACATAAAAATGCAATATTTCAATCAATTAGGATTAAAAAAATTCAAGAAGACTGCCATGAGAACAGTGTTGTATTAAATGTCCTCTAAATCACTGTAACAAAAAATATATGCGAGTGCAAGAAAATAAACAAACCGTCTCCAGGGAAAATCCCAGAATTAAATAGTTATTCTTCCTATTTTCAGCCAGCCAGTCAGCCATTCGTTCAGCCAGACAGCCATACAGAAATGTTTTAACACTGAGGGGACAGCTGCAGTTTATGGCAGAAATGGTGCAAGACGATCAGGGTCATTTTCATGGCTTGGCCCTTGAGAGAACACACACACGCCTTTCAATTCTGCATGTAAAAACTTTCAGCAGGACGGCAAACAATGTCTGAGAAAAAGTGTGAAGAAGGGAAAATGGTTCTTTTACTCAACAACAGCTCAGGCCAATTTGAGTGCTCGGTGTACTTCACTGTAGAATAGCTGTGATATGCCCTCTAGTGGTGAAGGAGTAGAATGGTTCCTTTTAAAATCCCAAACTGGAGGAAAAAGCAGATTGGGTTTTGTTCCAATACAATCCATGAGTTACAAAGAGTAGATACAGACACCAAGTATCTCTGAAAAAGACATATAGAACATCCAATCAAACATTTCAAAGAATAAGCATGTGAAGCTAAGATCAGTCATTGTAGATCACATGTTTTACACAATATCAGCCATTATCATCATGGACAGTATGTATATGTGTTCCCTTTACACATGAGAAATTACTCTCTGAAGCATACTATCCCCACATTCCTAGCCCCCCCACCACCCGGCCCTCAGGGGCTGACAGAAATAAACACAGAACAGGGGGCATAATGTCACACTCTGTGGCCCTGCATGGGGCATGACCCTTGGACCTGATGAAGACCTGAGTGGTCAAAACATTGTTAAATAAATCACATGGGAGCATAGAATGCAATGACTGAACTGTAGAGACTCTTTTCACCCTTGGAGCCCCAACCATGACTATCTCTAGGACTCTGCAGCAACATGCCACCCCTCACATCCCAGTCTTCAACCAGCTCCAGTGGATTCACCTCTAACCTCTGACCCCTTACTTCTAACCTCCTGACCCTCAGCCCATGACATGGTGTGGATTCCTTTAAGCTTGGCCACTCACCCCTGTCCACTAGAACCTAGAACATGAACTCTAGGTAACCAACGTGCTATGGCATTAATGCTATGTACTGACATCCACCAGGCCTCACCATATAGATAGCTCAACCTAATGTCAGATGAGGATCTGTGAGTTTGGCTGGTGTAAGAGGAGCTGGGGCATCTCTGGAATGCTTTAGAGCTGCTGTGATGTGTCGTTTGTCAGTGGCAGATATTGTAAAACGCAGGTGGACATCTTTGTTTTAGACCCTAGAACAAATCTCGGAAACGGAACTGTCACAAACAAGAAATGACCCTAAATAATACAATATCTCAGGAGTCATGCTGCTAGAAAATCTGATAACAATTCAATAGGATGTCAATGAAATAAGGACTTACAAACCCCAAACTATTTTTTTGTTGTAATTTTGTTAAATCTAGAGGAATCTTAAATAATAGCTCTACCGTATGTTAAATACTCTGATTCAGACTCCCACAGTCTAACACCCCCCCACCCCTGGACCAACTTTGGGAAACCCTGACCCAGAGAATACTGTCATAAAGAGATACGTTTGTCATCATAATATCATTCTGGCAGCTCTCAATCCCCTGAGCATGATGGAGACCTCAGTCATGACCATAGACATACATACTTACATCATTGGCCATTACCAGCACATCCACATTAAGCAGGTGTCTCCAGACCTTCATAAACAGGGAGACCTAGCAGGTGACACGGTTCCCAGAAGGATCAATCACACACCTGTCTGTCATTCTTCCAGTCAGGTACTGAGAAGAGGAAAGTGGACACAGGTAGAAGAATATGGGCCAGATTTACTAAGCTTCCCCCTACGTTTGAATCTATTTCAAAAAGGAATTTAACAGGTGATTTGTCCCTATTGGTGCAAACGCTTAGGACATCTGGCTTTTGTATCTCTTTGTGTCTGATCAGCCACCATCTTCTGTGCATTGACCCTGCAGACCTCAAAAGTCTGCCACAATCTACAATGTCCCAGCATGCAAAGGGACATGTCACCTCCCATGAGCTTCTCCGATTGCAGCCATCTGCCACTGTAATGTATGGACTACAAATACCTGCTAATCATCAGGACACGACACCTTTGAGTCACTCAGGCTACCATCAAAAGTCTTACCACCCTCTCAAAGCCTCCAACTATTTATTGTCCATATTTGGGAGATTGGCTCTCAGTAGTACATCATTTTGGTCTAGAAATATCTTGGTTCAGTAATGACCGAGGGCACTTACAGTTATCGTTTATTTGTATTGATGAGTAGTTACTTGTCATAGGTGACTTACTTCTTGTAAAACGCAAAATAAATAATGCATATACAATCCTTTTTGAACACTCACACAAAACAGGACAAACTATTTTCATGCCACACCGATACAGCTATGACCCGAAGTGGTTTTCCTAGCAGGTTACGAGAGCATTTTTTCACTAACCCATTTCCTAACCTCAACCTAATTCTCCTATAATCTGCTACAAAAAAGTTACTTCCGGTTGTAGCTGTATCGAAGTGGCATGAAAAGGGTGTTTGAATTTCTCTTGGACCGATAGAGATAGATAGAGGACTCTTCATGGATATAACTTGTTTTAGCATTGACATTGCCATTGCTATTGGGCATTGCCATCACCCACCATGTTAAAGTAGTCAATTGTGTGGGGATTGCTATAGGTTGTAGCCTCAATGGTGTTGCTCATGCTGTCACAGACGTTACAATGGCACAGATATAAATATGATTCCTCTATCTCTATGGTTGGACCTTGCGTATAAGGGGCACACTCTTTTCATGGCACTTGGATACAACGATGACTGGAAGTGATTTTCCTAGCAGTTTAGGAGAGCATTTTCAGTATCCCTAAACCCTAACCCTTTTCCTAGTCTTAACCTAATTCTTCTAACCTGCTACGTTCATTCTCCTAATCGTATGCCTAAATTCTCCTAACCTGCTACAAAAAAAAGTAACTTCTTCTTTTAGGGTACTTGTTAGTCCCCTCTTGTGCTTGAGGCGCCATCATCTGTCAGACTTGGGCAGTGCGTCCTTATTCAAAGAGAGCATGATGCCTCCGATGCCAGCATTATTGTGCTCTGTTTTGGAAATGTACAAGTTAGATTTGACTCACTTCATTCAATGGGACCACATAGAACAGTTGATCACTGCCTGCAATCTTATGCTGTACTATGGGTAAACTGGAGCACCAATGTTGGATACTCTGACATATTTGACAAATCCTCATGTCACCATGATAAACTAGTTCTTAGACTTTAGTCACTGCATCAATGTGTCTTCTTGCATTGTTGAAAATACAGAATCTGCCTATCTATCACATGCAGAAAGGCCATAGTAGCCTACATATATGATTAAACCAAAATAACATATACTAAAACCTGAGGCAAATAAAAGATACAGGGTTCATTTGGGAGATACCTGAGATTCTCCATTCTCCAGACGTTCTGTCTGGAGAATGACGTTCTGTCTGGAGAGTCGGTCATATATTTATTATGGTACTTGCTTGGGGAAAATATCGAAAAATGTTTAGCCATACAGTAGCAAGACATTGAGTGTTGGCCTGATGTGAGAATGTGGAGGGTAAGAATGGTCTGCAAATAAAGGTCTGAGCTTTCAGCATGAGTGAAATATATCAGCATATACCAAGGTTGTACAGTACCAGTCAAAAGTTTGGACACACCTACTCATTCCAGGGTTTTTTCTTTATTTTAACTATTTTATACATTGTATAATAATATTGAAGACATCAAAACTATGAAATAACACATGGAATCATGTACTAACCAAAAAAGTGTTAAACAAATCAAAATCAAAATACATTTTATATTTGAGATTCTTCAAAGTAGCCTTGATGACAGCCTTGCACATTCTTGGCGTTCTCTCAACCAGCTTCATGAGGTAGTCACCTGGAATGCATTTAAATTCCAATCAAACTTTATTTGCCACATGCGCCGAATACAACAAGTGTAGACTTTACCATGAAATGCTTACTTACAAGCCCTTAACAACAGTGCAGTTCAAGAAGAAGAAAATATGCAAAAAATAACAAAATTGCGCAATTGCACAATTGGATGGGAGAATGTAAAACATCAGCCATGTTCTTTGGCGCCATCTTATATATTTAACAGGTGTTCCTTGTTAAAGGTTGTGGAATTTCTTTGAGCCAATCAGTTGTGTTGTGACAAGGTAGGGGTAGTATACAGAAGATGTCCCTATTTGGTAAAAGACCAAGTGCATATGATGGCAAGAACAGCTCAAATTAGCAAGTAGAAATGACAGTCCATCATTACTTTAAGTGATGAAGGTCAGTCAATATGGAACATTTCAAGAACTTTTAAAGTTTCTTCAAGTGCAGTCGCAAAAACCATCAAACGCTATGATGAAACTGGCCCTCATGAGGACCGCCACAGGGAAAGAAGACCCAGAGTTACCTCTGCTACATAGGATAAGTTCATTAGAGTTACCAGCCTCAGAAATTGCAGCCCAAATAAATGATTCACAGAGTTCAAGTGACAGACACATCTCAACATCAACTGTTCAGAAGAGACTATGTGAACCAGGCCTTCATAGTCAAATTGCTGCAAGGAAACCTCTTCTAAAGGACACCAATAAGAAGAAGAGACTTGCTTGGTCAAAGAAACACGAGCAATGGACATTAGACCGGTGGAAATCTGTTCTTTGGTCTGATGAGTCCAAATTTGCGATTTTTGGTTCCAACCGCTGTGTCTTTGTGAGACGCAGAGTGGTGAATGGATGATCTCCGCATGTACGGTTCCAACCGTAAAGCATGGAGGAGGTGGTGTAATGGTGTGGGGGTAATGGTGACATTGTCAGTGATTTATTTAGAATTCAAGGCACACTTAACCAACATGGCTCCCACAGCATTCTGCAGCAATACGCCATCCCATCTGGTTTGCGCTTAGTGGGATTGTCATTTGTTTTTTAACAGAACAATGGCCCAACACACCTCGAGGCTGTGTAAGGGCTATTTGACCAAGAAGGAGAGTGATGGAGTGCTGCATCAGATTGCCTGCCCGCCACAATCACCTGACTTCAATCGAATTGAGATGGTTTGGGATGAGTTGGACTGCAGAGTGAAGGAAAAGCAGCCAACAAATGCTCAGCATATGTGGGAACTTCAAGACTGTTGGAAAAGCATTCCAGGTGAAGCTGGTTGAGAGAATGCTGAGTGTGCAAAGCTGTCATCAAGGCAAAGGGTGGCTATTTGAAGAATCTGTCCCATCTCTGAAACTGCCGTACAGACTCAGGAGAGGCGAAGGTCGAGAGCCGTGCATCCTCCGAAACACAACCCAGCCAAGCCACACTGCTTTTTGACACAACACCCGCTTAACCCGGGAAGCCAGCCGTACCAATGTGTTGGAGGAAGCACCGTACACTTAGCGACCGTGTCAGTGTGCATTGCGCCCGGCCCACCACTGGAGTCACTAGTGTGCGATGGGACAGGAACATCCCTGCCAGCCAAACCCTGCCCTAACCCGGGTGATGCTGGGCCAATAGTGCACCCCCACATGGGTCTCCCAGTCGTGGATGGCTGCAACAGAGAACTGGATTCGAACCAGGTTCTCTAGTGGCACAGCTTTAGACCACTGCGCCACTCGGGAGGCCCTTTCCATAGACTTTTTTGGTTACTACATGATTTCATGTTATTTCTTAGTTGTGATGTCTTTACTATTATTCTGCAATGTAGAAAATAGTCCAAATAAAGAAAAACCTTTGAATGAGTAGGTGTGTCCAAACATTTGACTGTTACTGTATGTTTGCAAAGTAGATCCCTAGTCTGGATTTTCATATAATTTGTGTAGAGAACAGGGGATAAAACTCAATACAGCACTACATCAACAGTGCATATCCATTATTTTCAGGTCAGTAGAACAGATGTAGCACAGAAGATGAGGAGATTGGGGAAGCCACTTTTACTAGTAAGATACACCTCAAATTAAGTTTCGTTTCAACTGAAACGCGCCGAATTGAGGAAGTCGAAGGAAGGGAATACAATTTTTCCAGAAGAGACGGACAGCTAAAACTCACCTCCGCATTTTTTCAGTATAACACATACTCGTTTAAAATACCTATTTCAACCAAGTCTTTGAAAATCTGTAATATTTCTATACTAGTGTTCAATTTAATTGGTTTGGAAAGACTTGCTATTATTTACACCATATTTCAGCGAAGTCGAAAGCTTGCCAAATTGCCAACTGACCACGGTCCCCATCTTCCGCATTCTTAGGTTTATTCTCTTTCGACCTAATCGAACAATTTCCACACCGACCGTCGTTTCTGCTTACCAGTGAGACCGGAAAACTATTTCATGTTGCTGTCAGGAAAGCTATAATAATGAAAGGTAAGTTTGCAGTTTTACATAACGTTATAGGCTACATAGACAACGTTTTACATTATAAAATATATTCAGTCTGAAGTATCGAACACCTCTCGCAGTTAGGCTATACATTATCCGGATATTACATACATTTCTAGAGTTAATGCCATTAAAACGCCTATTTGAACCGATTTTCGTGCATTATGAAAATCAATGACATGATGCATATTAAACTTGAGAAGCCTAACATATAAAGCCTAAACTATAAGAAAAGTGGTGGCCTACACTACTTTTTAAACATTTAAAGCCTCAACGCTCTTAGTTAAATAATTCAATTCTCAACACTCTTAGTTCGTGTTTCAGCCAAGATGCAGCCCTGCCACACTTGCTATAAAAGTGAGAAATGGGTCTGGAGAAATGTAACCACTCTCAAATTGATAGAGAGAGCTGGTATGGTTGCAATGACGGACAGCCCATGAGATCAACATGTTTACACACATTTGAACAAGAAGGCAGTTTGTTTACATGGGCCTAAATTATATTTTTTAAGAATCAATTAATCTTAATTGAAATGACTACTGAACAGCAGTTAAGATTGTATTTCTGTTACATGGTATTTACTTGGTACTTAGAAATGACATGGTAAAAGTAATGCATTTTTTTTAATCAGACGTACATTTGCGGTTTTGTCTATTCTCTCCTGAACCAACCTGATTTTCACAACCACATCTTGCCTTATACAGAGTGGCTGCTATAGTAGGCATTCAGAGACTGAATCCAAACTGAATTGCTTCATTTCACTTTTGTTTCACTTCATGATTTAATATATTAATTGAAACTGATTGTGTCTGTAATGAGGGGCATTAAAGCGATTGGATCAGCGAGTGTGCCACACCTTGGTTAGAATGTTTGTGGTGGTATCCTTACAGTTTCACAATAATATAATCTACCCTTCCTGGTTTTATGTTTACAGCATGTTGCAGTTACACAGCAGCACAGCATTTATGCGGAAATGGTGAAAACAGAAAACAAAGTGGTAAATCACGTTTTTTGTTTCATGGTATTTCTCTCTGGCTTATTCAATGGGTGACTGACTATATTGCATTTCATGTACTAAACTATTTTTCTATTTTTCCATCAGTTTGACTGAGAAACCAGTTCACTGACAAGGATCCAAAGGATTTCAGTAAGGCTGAACAAGTCCAAATGGAGGTATTTATCATCTAATTCATAACAAAAATAAGAATCATATTTACTGTACCAGTTTAACACTTTTCTGTTTACTACATGATTCCATATGTGTTATTTCATAGTTTTGATGTCATCACTATTATTCTAGAAAATAGTAACAAAATAAAGAAAAAACCTTGAATGAGTAAGTGTACAAACTTTGGACTGGTACTGTATATATACACTATTGTTCAAAAGTTTGGAGTCAATTAGAAATGTCCTTGTTTTTGAAAGCAAGGCACATTTTTTGTCCATTAAAATCACATCAAATGAATCAGAAATACAGTGTAGAAATGTTTAATGTTGTAAATGACTATTGTAGCTGGAAACGGCAGATTTTTTATGGATTATCTACATAGGCGTACAGAGGCCCATTATCAGCAACCATCACTCCTGTGTTCCAATGGCACGTTGTGTTAGCTAATCCAAGTTTATCATTTTAAAAGGCCAATTGATCATTAGAAAACACTTTTGCAATTATGTTAGCACAGTTGAAAACTGTTGTTCTGATTAAAGCAGCAATAAAATTGGCCTTCTTTAGACTAGTTGAGTATCTGGAGAATGAGCATTTGTGGGTTCGATTACAGGCTCAAAATGGCCAGAAACAAAGTACTTTCTTCTGAAACTCGTCAGTCTATTCTTGTTCTGAGAAATGAAGGCTATTGTGTCCGAGAAATTGCAAAGTAACTGAAGATCTCGTACAACGCTGTGTACTACTCCCTTCACTGAATAGCGCAAACGGGCTTTAACCAGAATAGAAAGAGGAGTGGGAGTCCCCGGTGCACAACTGAGCAAGAGGACAAGTACATTAGAGAGTCTAGTTTGAGAAACAGATGCCTCACAATACCTCAACTGGTAGCTTCATTAAATAGTACCTGCAAAACACCAGTCTCAACGTCAACAGTGAAGAGGCGACTCCGGGATGCTGGCCTTCTAGGCAGAGTTCCTCTGTCCAGTGTCTGTGTTCTTTTGCCCATCTTAATCTTTTCTTTTTATTGGCCAGTCTGAGATATGGCTTTTTCTTTGCAACTCTGCCAAGAAGGCCAGCATCTCGGAGTCGCCTCTTCACTGTTAAAATTGAGACTGGTGTTTTGCAGGTACTATTTAATGAAGCTGCCAGTTGAGGACTTGTGAGGCATCTGCTTTTTTTTGCTTTTCTTTTGAAAACAAGGACATTTCTAAGTGACCCTAAACTTTTGAACGTAAGTGTGTGTGTGTGTGTGTGTGTGTGTGTGTGTGTGTGTGTGTGTGTGTATATATACATATATATCAGCAAAAAACTCCTCTCACTTTCAACTGCGTTTATTTTCAGCATACTTAATTAACATGTGTAAATATTTGTATGAACATAACAAGATTCAACAACTGAGACATAAACTGAAAAATTTCCACAGACATGTGACGAACAGAAATGGAATAATGTGTCCCTGAACAAAGGGGGGGTTCAAAATCAAAAGTAACAGTCAGTATCTGGTGTGGCCACCAGCTGCATTAAGTACTGCAGTGCATCTTCCCCTCATGGACTGCACCAGATTTGCAAGTTCTTCCACCAAGGCACCTGCAAGTTCCCGAACATTTCTGCGGGAATGGCCCTAGACCTCACCCTCCGATCCAACAGGTCCCAGACGTGCTCAATGGGATTGAGATCCGGGCCATGGCAGAACACTGACATTCCTGTTTTACAGGAAATCACGCACAGAACGAGCAGTATGGCTGGTGGCATTGTCATGCTGGAGGGTCATGTCAGGATGAGTCTGCAGGAAGGGTAGCACATGAGGGAGGAGGATGTCTTCCCTGTAACGCACAGCGTTGAGATTGCCTGCAATGACAACAAGCTCAGTCCGATGATGCTGTGACACACCGCCCCAGACCATGATGGACCTTCCACCTTCAAATCGATCCTGCTCCAGAGTACAGGCCTCGGTGTAACGGTCATTCCTTCGACGATGAACGCGATTCCGACCAATACCCCTGGTGAGACAAAACCGTGATTCGTCAGTGAAGAGCACTTTTTGCCAGTCCTGTCTGGTCCAGCGACGGTGGGTTTGTGCCCATAGGCGCTGTTGTTGCCGGTGATGTCTGGTGAGGACCTGCCTTAGAACAAGCCTACAAGCCCTCACTCCAGCCTCTCTCAGCCTACTGCGGACAGTTTGAGCACTGATGGAGGGATTGTGCGTTCCTGGTGTAACTCAGCCAGTTGTTGTTGCCATCCTGTACCTTTCCCACAGGTGATGTTCGGATGTACCGATCCTGTGCAGGTGTTGTTACACGTGGTCTGCCACTGTGAGGACGATCAGCTGTCCGTCCTGTCTCCCTATAGCGCTGTCTTAGGCGTCTCACAGTATGGATATTGCAATTTATTGCCCTGGTCACATCTGCCGTCCTCATGCCTCCTTGCAGCATGCCTAAGGCACGTTCATGCAGATGAGCACCTGGGACCCTGGGCATCTTTCCTTTGGTGTTTTTCAGAGTCAGTAGAAAGGCCTCTTTAGTGTCCTAAATTTTCATAACTGACCTTAATTGCCTACCGTCTGTAAGCTGTTAGTGTCTTAACGACCGTTCCACAGGTGCATGTTCATTAATTGTTTATGGTTCATTAAACAAGCATGGGAAACAGTGTTTAAACCCTTTACAATGAAGATCTGTGAAGTTATTTGGATTTGTACGAATTATCTTTGAAAGACAGGGTCCTGAAAAAGGGACGTTTCTTTTTTTGCTGAGTGTATGTGTGTATATACATATATCTCTTAAATAAAATATATACAGTTGAAGTCGGAAGTTTACATACACTTAGGTTGGAGTCAATAAGCTCGTTTTTCAACCACTCCACAAATGTCTTGTTAACAAGGTATAGGTTTGGCAAGTCGGTTAGGACATCTACTTTGTGCATGACAAGTAATTTTTCCAACAATTGTTTACAGACAGATTATTTCACTTATAATTTATTGTATGACAATTCCAGTGGGTCAGAAGTTTACATACACTAAGTTGACTGTGCCTTTAACCAGCTTGGAAAATTCCAGAAAATTATGTCATGGCTTTAGAAGCTTCTGATAGACTAATTGACATCATTTGAGTCAATTGGAGGTGTACCTGTGGATGTATTTCAAGGCCTACCTTCAATCTCAGTGCCTCTTTGCTTGCCATCATGGGAAAATCCAAAGAGATCATCCAAGACCTCAGAAGAGAAATGGTAGTCCTCCACAAGTCTGGTTCATCCTTGGGAGCAATTTCCAAACACCCGAAGGTACCACGTTCATCTATACAAACAATAGTACGCAAGTATGAACACCATAGGACCACGCAGCCGTCATACCGCTCAGGAAGGAGACGCGTTCTGTCTCTTAGAGATGAACGTACTTTGGTGTGAGAAGTGCAATTCAATCCCAGAACAACAGCAAAGGACCTTGTGAAGATGCTGGAAGAAACAGGTACAAGAGTATCTTTATCCACAGTAAAACGAGTCCTATATCGACATATCCTGAAAAGCTGCTCAGCAAGGAAGAAGCCACTGTTCCAAAACCGCCATAAAAAAGCCAGACTAGGGTTTGCAACTGCACATGGGGACAAAGATCATACTTTTTGGAGAAATGTCCTCTGGTCTGATGAAACAAAAATAGAACTGTTAAGCCATAATGACCATCGTTATTTTTGGAGGAAAAGGGGGGAGGGCTTGCAAGCCGAAGAACAGCATCCCAAACGTGAAGCACGGGGGGGGGCAGCATCATGTTGTGGGGTTGCTTTGCTGCAGGAGGGACTGGTGCACTTCACAAAATAGATGGCATCATGATGGAGGAAAATTCTGTGGATATATTGAAGCAACATCTCAAGACATCAGTCAGGAAGTTAAAGCTTGATCGCAAATGGGTCTTCCAAATGGACAATGACCCCAAGCATACTTCCAAAGTTGTGGCGAAAAGGCTTAAGGACAACAAAGTCAAGGTATTGGAGTGGCCATCACAAAGCCCTGACCTCAATCCTATAGAAAATGTGTAGGCAGAACTGAAAAAGCGTGTGCGAGCAAGGAGGCCTACAAACATGACTCCGTTACACCAGCTTTGTCAGTAGGAATGGGCCAAAATTCACCCAACTTATTGTGGGAAGCTTGTGGAAGGCTACCTGAAACGTTTGACCCAAGTTTAACAATTTAAAGGCAATGCTACCCAAATACTAATTGAGTGTATGTAAACTTCTGACTCACTGGGAATGTGATGAAAGAAATAAAAGCTGAAATAAATCATTCTCTCTACTATTATTCTGACATTTCACATTCTTAAAATAAAGTGGTGATCCTAACTGACCTAAGACGGGGAATTTTTACTAGGATTAAATGTCAGGAATTGTGAAAAACTGAGTTTAAATGTATTTGGCTAAAGTGTATGTAAACTTCCTGATTCAACTCTATATATACACTACCGGTAAAACGTTTTAGAACACCTAGTCATTCAAGGATTTGTATTTATTTGTACTATTTTCTACATTGTAGAATAATATTGAAGACATCACAACTATGAAATAACACGAATGGAATCATGTAGTAACCAGAAAAGTGTTAAACAAATCAAAATGTTTTATATTTGTTAACATCTTTACGGCTTATGAATTTCAATCAAATCAGCCTATTTATTTTCAGAATGAAGAGGAAGGCAAACCAACTGACCTGCCAGATGAGATTAAGGATTGGAATAAACATCACGTGAAACAATGGGCTCTCAACAAGGCTTGTGTGGATGGTGAATCTGCAAATATCTTGCTTCAGCAGAACATTAATGGGCCCAGTCTTTTACTTTTAGAAAAATCTGATTTACTAGAGGTGGGTGTCACACTGGGGCCTGCAAAGTTGATCATTCACAAGAGGGATGAACATTTGAAATTTAAGAAAGAGCAGTTGAGTAGCCCAACAACAAATCAGTCTGGGAGACCATGCAAGCCGTACCCTTTTCATCGACACCATGATGCCTGCAGATACAAGGCGAACAGCGTTCTTGATGTAACAGAATCCGGTGCATCAGACTATATCGAACCCTGTCATGAATATAAAGGATACATCCATATGTCAGAGGCAGCTGTAGAGAGCAAAATGGAAAAGTTCACTGATGAGGTTATTCGATTTGCAGCAGCCTGCATGAATAGCCGCACTAATGGCACCATACATTTTGGAGTTGGTGACAAGCCAGACTTTGTTCATGGGCAAGTTTTGGGAGTTAGCGTCCTGGATAAAGAGGCATATGTCAATGCTCTGCCACAAGCCATTGAGGGTCATTTTGAGTATAGACATATCCAGACAGCCAAGATGTGCATCAAACCACCTCGATTTGTTGAGGTTCTCAATCCTGATATGACATCCTCAGAGAAGTATGTGATAGAAGTGGACATCGTGCCAGACTTTGTGATCTGTCAAGAGAACTTCTATCACGTTTTCCGCTTGGATACAAGGAAATCAAAGAGGAAGTCCAAAAGCAAAGAAACCGAAAAAGAGGAGAAAAAACTCTTCTTCATTCGTGATCACAGCAGCAGCAGGGATCTCCTTGCACTAACCACTTTTGCCAAGCCAAATGAAGAATACAATAGGTTTATCGACGATGTGCCACAGCTGTCACTGCTAAGAAAACAAGCGGAGGAAAATCGCCTTAGTGTGGTTAAAAGTAGTGTCCAGGGCTCCAGACTAAGTGAAATGATAACAGGTGGATCCCAATCCTTAGACAAGTCCCACTTCGAGCGGTATTTGATAGTGACAAACAAATCACATTTAGTTCAATTGGAATCCCTGGGATTTATTCCTGAACTAAACCCAACTGCTGTTTTGGACTTTGACCCTGAGTCGGCAAAACATGGATTGATGAAGCACTTTGAAGAGCAGAGTACAATAAATATCCACTTGCCAGTACAATATAAAATCACAGAGGCTGTCGAGGACATTGCTAGCAAGCTAAAACTGACTCGAAACACCAGCTGGATCCTCTGCAATGGGGGTATCGAAAGAGAGAGACCCTCAGATGTAGATGACTGGTTAATAGAGAAAGGAGCGTCTGTACGAAATGTGATTTCATTTCTGTGTCGGAAAGACGTGCTACCACACAAGAGATTCCTGGTTATTTTTATATTGCTATCTACTGTGAGTGAGAAAATGGACCCTCTGCTTGAGACCTTCAGCACATTCTGGCAGGAGCTCAGAGGAACAGAGCAAATACTTTGCATCTGTGAAAATGAAGAAGCATTCACCTGCTGGAGGGACCTGATTGAATCCCGCTATGGATTAGACATTAAAGCAAGATCAATCTATGAGCTCAGTTTTGCTGAAGTTAACGGCACCGTCCTCAGCCTGTGGTCAGACAACCGGAAATCCATCCGTTTCCTACCCTGTGGAGGAGGCAGCAAAGTGATGTTAAAAAAGAAAGAAGAGGGCAGCCTAGACATCCTGAATGTGCTGTGTGTGAATCAGTGTGAGGGAGGAAATGAAGACAAGGCCATCATACAGGAGAAGTTCTACAAAGGAGGAAAGGTGTTATGGTGGAACTTCTATTTCTCTGAGCAGCCAGGATCCATGCCATTCATCAAACGGGACAAGTTTGACTTCATCATGAACACTGTCCTACCAGCTTTGAGCTCTTTGAGAAAAGCTTGTGTGTCCTTCAAACTTTTGCATGTCCCAGGATGTGGTGGAACTACACTAGCCATGCATATATTATGGGCACTGAAAGACAAGTTCCGTTGTGCTGTTCTGAGGGACAGAACCGCGGATCATGTTGTTGTTGCCGAGCAGGTGGTCAAGCTACTGATGTATGAGACAAAAGAACAATCGTCCCGGATTCCTGTGTTGCTCATGCTAGATGACTTTGAGGAGATGGATGACGCATATGATTTGCAGCAGCTCATTGAGAAGGAATGTGTCAAGAAGGACATTGGATCTAGGTCCCCGCAGGTCATTCTACTCAATTGCATGAGGGCTGAGTCTTGGGAGAAGACTGAATCAACTGAAGACACTGTGTTCATTGGCAATAACCTCTCTGAAATGGAGCAGAGGCAGTTCGAGAAAAACTGGAGGAGATTGAGAAGACCTACAAGAATGCAGACACATTCTACGCTTTCATGATCATGAAGAAGAACTTTTCACCCAGTATATACAGGGTGTGGCTCGCAACACCCTAAAGAGCTTCAACATAAATCACAAACATGCACAACTCATTGCTGTTCTGGTCTTGTTGAATGTCTACTGCAAGGGTGCAACACTCTCAGTCTCTCTCTGTGAAGAGTTTCTTGGCCTCCAGACCAAGCCACATAGTGGGTCCTCTGATGTTAAGGCTGGATTTGGGAAGTTTTCCACTCTAGTGACCTGCTGCACAGAGGAGGCTAAGGTTGTATTTGAGGCAGTGAGAATGATCCACTCAAGCATGGCCGTGCACTGTTTGAAGGAGCTTACAACCACATACAGTGTAACCAAAGCAGAGATCACTGATCTACTGCTCACCACAGACAAGCTTTATGAGTGCATACAGGGCAAAGATAAACTCATGAAGGATGTTCACACCATGTTAGTGAAAAGACATCACTCAGTCAAGGGTGAAGATTCTCAATTTTCACCTCTCATCCAGGATATTGCAAAGGAGACACCAGGTGTTGAAGAAAATGTTCTATTCAATGCAGCCAAGCGCTTTGAAAAAGATGCTGTCATCTCTCAGCTTCTTGCCAGATACCAATACCTGAAGAAAAGGGATTTCAGGGAGGCAAAGGACTGGGCAAAGAATGCGAAAGATCTTTCCAGAGATAACTCCTACATTTCTGACACATCTGCACAAGTGATCAAGCATGAGCTAAAGAGTGAAATACAAAGTGACAAAGAAGATCCCATAAGACCTGAAAGGCTCAAAGGCTATCTTAGAATGGCCCAGTCAGCAACAGAGGCCTTCAGGGATACACAGGAAATTGCAAAGAAGGAGGCTACTCTGAGAGTACAAATCAAGAGAGACAACAGCCCTTTCAACACTGCAGGGTGCCTTGGAGAAATTCAGGTTGCAGTCATCATCATCGAAATACTGGAAAAATGTCCAGTGTTTTCTTCAGGCAATGTCCGTCATGACATTCTGAGTGAAGTTCTGTCTGGCAAAATTACAATCCAAGATGTTGCGAGGAATGATTCCAGACATCACAAACATGCCTCATATTACCACATTCTCAGTCAATTTGAAGGTCTTCTGTGCAACCTTAAACATAACATGAAGAGGCACTTTGATTTTCTTGACAGCTTTTATGTCAACTTGGGTCCCAGGTTCACCCTGAAAGACAGTCGAGAGGAAAGAACTCGACAGGAGCTCTTCCAGTGCTTTCAAAGATACCGTGACCTCTTTTGCAAGACAGATTCCACAGAATTAATGAAAAACAAGAACCTGAAAATCAGCATCCAAATTCACAAGGCAAGGCAATTTTTGGAGAGTAGAAAAACTGATACTCATTCAGGGATTCTGGATTGCCTCTCCAACGATACCCCAGGTGACATAATGCAAAATACAGTCCTGCAGTATCACTTAATTCTGAGTAAAGATCCTGAAAGGAGCGTTAGAGAAATGGTCAATTTCATCTATGCCAATGTTGTGCTAAGCTGTGTCAAACCTGAATCTCAACACCTTCGCCCGTATAAGATCCTCATTGATCTTCTTTGCCAGGTTCTTCAAGGTCAAATCCCATATGGTGAAAGTTTAGCATTGCACTTCATTGCTGTAGCTCTGCTGTGGCCACAACATATCCTCATGCCACAACCAGTGGCATCTCAGAAGTTGGGAAGCTATGTGTCACAGATGAGGACATCATACTGGAACGAGATGAAATCTGTTTTCAATGGAAAGTTGCCTGTTGTCCATTTCTTCTTGGGGAAGAAGCCGGGCTATGCTTGCCTAGTTCGCCTTAGGGAAATAATGTGGTGTGTAAGACCAGAAGAAGACTTTCATTCACTTTGGACAAATGGCAAAATATGGAAGCATGAGAGAGTCAAGGAGCTCCTTTCCAGAGTGGAAGGAGAGGTACAAAGGAAATTCATTCTGGCAGATACCAGGAACGCAGGCTTAAAGATAGAAGTCAGTGCAATGTACAAAAATCAACTCTGTGGAAAAGAGCAGGGATCAAAAGTATCATTTTTCATTGGTTTCTCAATGAAGGGCCCACTGGCTTTTGACATCGATTGAAGAAAAGCCCAATTGATATGCAGTCAGACATACACTATCATTTTTTTGTACATTAAAATAACATCAAATTGATCAGAAATACAGTGTAGACATTGTTAATGTTGTAAATGACTATTGTAGCTGGAAATGGCAGATTTGTTATGGAATATCTACATAGGCGTAGAGGCCCATTATCAGCAACCATCACTCCTGTGTTCCAATGGCACGTTGTATTAGCTAATCCAAGTTTACCATTTTAAAAGGCTAATTGATCATTAGAAAACACTTTTGCAATTATGTTAGCACCGCTGAAAACTGTTGTTCTCATTAAAGCAGCAATAAAACTGGCCTTCTTTAGACTAATTGAGTATCTGAAGCATCAGCATTTGTGGGTTCAATTACAGGCTCAAAATGACCAGAAACAAAGACCTTTGTTCTGAAACTTGTCAGTCTATTCTTGTTCTGAGAAATGAATGCTATTCCATGCGAGAAATTGCCAAGAAACTGAAGATCTCGTACAACGCTGTGTACTACTCCCTTCACAGAACAGCGCAAACGGTCTCTAACAGAAAGAGAAAGAAAGAGGAGAGGAGAAAGAGTGGGACGCTAGAAAGAGGAGTGGGACGCTCAGGTGCACAACTGAGTAAGAGGACAAGTACATTAATATCTAGTTTGAGAAACAGACGTCTCACAAGTCCTCAAATGGCAGCTTCATTAAATAGTACCCGCAAAACACCAGTCCCAACGTCAACAGTGAAGAGGCGACTCCGGGATGCTGGCCTTCTAGGCAGAGTTCCTCTGTCCAGTGTCTGTGTTCTTTTGCCCATTTTAATCTTTTCTTTTTATTGGCCAGTCTGAGATATGTATTTTTCTTTGCAACTCTGCCTAGAAGGCCAGCATCCCGGAGTCGCCTCTTCACTTGACATTAAGACTGGTGTTTTGCGGGTACTATTTAATGAAGCTGCCAGTTGAGGACTTGTGAGGCGTCTATGTTCACCGACTCGTTATCACAGGGCTCTCTCCCCCCGACGCTAACCCAAGCCTCCATCTTGCATACTTAAGAAAGATAAAGATCCGGCGGAATGTGGTGGATATCGGCCCATTTCACTTTTGAACGCTGATGTTAAATTATTAGCTAAGGTTCCAGCATGTCAGTTGGAACCCTGCCTTCAGGATCTCATATCTGATGATCAAACGGGTTTCATTAAAGGGTGACAACTGTTTTCCAATGTACGACGGCTTTTGAAAATTATACTGTCTCCTATCTCCCCAGACCCCCAAAAAGTTGTTTCTCTTGATGCGGAGAAGGCCGGGTGGAGTGGGATTATTTATTTAAGATTTTGAGAAGATTTGGTTTTGGGTCCAATTTCATCTCATGGATACGTCTGCTCTATTCTGCTCCTACGGCTAGTGTACACACAAACTTGCAACATTCAAAATACTGACCCCTCTCCAGAGGGACCCATCAAGGGTGCCCTATGTCCCCGATCCTTTTTGCTCTTGCGATAGAACCACATTCCTTGGCCTTAAATTTATCACCATCATTCACTGGAATCCACCGAGCTGGTGAAAAGCACAAAGTGTCACTGTATGCAGATGATCTACTATTATATACAGTTGAAGTCGGAGGTTTACATACACTTAGGTTAGAGTCATTAAAACTCGTTTTTCAACCACTTCACAAATTTCTTGTTAACAAAGTATAGGTTTGGCAAGTCGGTTAGGACAACAACAAAAAATTGCACAAGTAAAAATGTTTTTTACTTGTGCATGACACAAGTAATTTTTCCAGCAATCGTTTACAGACAGATTATTTCACTTATAATTTACTGTATCACAATTCCAGTGGGTCAGAAGTTTACATACACTAAGTTGACTGTGCCTTTAACCAGCTTGGAAAATTCCAGAAAATTATGTCATGGCTTTAGAAGCTTCTGATAGGCTAATTGACATCATTTGAGTCAATTGGAGGTGTACTTGTGGATGTATTTCAAGGCCTACCTTCACACTCAGTGCCTTTTTGCTTGACATCATGGGAAAATCAAAAGGAATCAGCCAAGACCTCAGAAAAAAATTGTAGACCTCCACCACAAGTCTGGTTCATCCTTGGAAGCAATTTCCTAACACCTGAAGATACCACATTCATCTGTACAAACAATAGTGCGCAAGTATGAACACCATGGGACCACGCATCCATCATACCACTCAGGAAGGATACTGTTAAGGGAATTTTTTATCAATGATGACTAATTATGTATACATTTCAATCAGGACTGACTAATCAGAATACTATAATGTTACAGAATATGTACTAATCAGAATACTATTATGTTACTGTATGTGTATGAATTTTATTTTTAATCTTAGTACTGAATATAATGTGTGTAAATATAATCAAGAATTAGAACAATGACTGTCTGTACCATGGTAGAAATTAATGAACTTATAGCCAGTCTGGCTAGAAGGCTTATCTACACAAACTGACCTTGGCTCAGTCATATATTATCTTAATAGGGAGAGACATGTGAGAACCATACAGCCATTGTACTAGAGAGGAGATGACACGGGCTAGTACTGAAACTAATGATGTCATTTTCAGTTTATAACCTGTGGTAAAATGTGTAATGAGCAGTACTCTCGTGAATAAAAGCTGCTGGTTGACTTTAAGACTGGGCTCTGTCCATTTTATACAAATAAGGGTCATACAAATCCTTATGAATTGACAGAGTGTTTGATTTTAATTGGGTATTAAAACAGAGGAATTTAATTCCTGCAACAGATACACGTTCTGTCTCCTAGAGATGAATGTACTTTGCTGCGAACCAATCCCAAAACAACAGCAAAGGACCTTGTGAAGATGCTGGAGGAAACAGGTACAAGTCCTATATCGACATATCCTGAAAGGCCGCTCAGCACGGAAGAAGCCACTGCTCTAATACTGCCATAAAAAAGGCAGACTACGGTTTGCAACTGCACATGGGGACAAAGATCGTACTTTTTGGAGAAATGTCCTCTGGTCTGATGAAACAAAAATAGAACTGTTTGGCCATAATGACCATTGTTATGTTTGGAGGGAAAAGGAGGAGGATTGCAAGCTGAAAAACACCATCCCAATTGTGAAGCACGGGGGTGGCAGCATCATGTTGTGGGGGTGCTTTGCTGCAGGAGGGGCTAGCGCACTTTCACAAAATAGATGGCATCATGAGGCAGGAAAATTATGTGGATATATTGAATCAACATCTCAAGACATCAGTCAGGAAGTTAAAGCTTGGTCGCAAATGGGTCTTCCAAATGGACAATGACCCCAAGCATACTTCCAAAGTTGTGGCGAAAAGGCTTAAGGACAACAAAGTCAAGGTATTGGAGTGGCCATCACAAAGCCCTGACCTCATTCCCATAGAAAATGTGTGGGCAGATCTGAAAAAGCGTGTGCGAGCAAGGAGGCCTACAAACCTGACTCCGTTACCCCAGCCCTGTCAGGAGGAATGGGCCAAAATTCACCAAACTTATTATGGGAAGATTGTGGAAGGCTACCTGAAACGTTTGACCGAAGTTGAACAATAACATGTTGTGATATTTTTTATTTTTGTGTATGTGTACGTGTGCATATTTATATATTATTTCCAATCGTAAATGTATTTTATTTTTGTATTTATGCTGCTTTTGTTAAGGCGAGGGAGGTGGTTCAATAAGTATATGGGGTAGAAGGATGTATCTGTTCAATTTGTATTTTGTATTTCTTTATATGTCCAATAAACATTCAAAAAAATAAATATAAAAATAATATATACTGTATATATATATATTTTTTTTTTAAAGACTAACTACTACTATTGGGGAGAAAATAATAATATGGTGTGTATATGGTGTAGTGTGTTAAAGTGATCATTTGTCTCCTAGGGTGTCCCTTATTTTAGATGTGGTAGGGTGAGGTGCCCCATTATCAACAATTGCCATAAAAAGGTGTGCAGTTCAAGCATGCGAGAACTATAATATATTGATGCAATAACTCGTTTACAATAAAATACAAATAGCTTATTAATGATACACTAAACATATATTTTGTCATACATTGATCAAAATATGTTCCTGATGCTTTTGTTATTTATTAATGTACAACATACTTTCACCACAACGTTTGTGTTGTGCTACAAAAGTGAACGTAGTACTTCACAGGAAAAGCGCTCGAGAGAGAGATGCCATATCATGTTGTCAAGTCTGGCCTTGAGGCTGGCCAGGCTGGTAACTGACAGCCACCAGCAGGATCTACTTGAACTGGCCCCAGGATCCTAACCAGCTACAGGCATGCTGGGTAAGCTGAGACCATGTTAGGGAGAGATTGGTGTAAGGATAGCCTACATACAGAGGAACTCCCTTGGCTCAGGCCATCATCGCGGACCTTCTTTCCGTCCACACTCTCACTTCAGGCCAACAACTTAGGATGCCTTGCTATAAGAAAAACTTTTTTGAGATGTTTTGTCCCAGGTGCTGCTTGTTGTTACTTGACTACCTGACAAATTTACTTTTAATAACTGTTTAATCAAAATCTGCATTTAACACTATTACCAACGTCTTAGTTTTTTCCTCGCTCAACCTTTTTCACCCCAGATGCTTCATCTGGACATGGTTCTACAGGACCTCCACCAGCTGAAAAAGCTTTAACACTATGCCAAAAAAGCTTTAACATTAACACTATGAAAAAGCTTTAACATTAACACTATGAAAAAGCTTTAACACTATGAAAAAGCTTTAACATTAACACTATGAAAAAGCTTTAACATTAACACTATGAAAAAGCTTTAACATTAACACTATGAAAAAGCTTTAACACTATGAAAAAGCTTTAACATTAACACTATGAAAAAGCTTTAACATTAACACTATGAAAAAGCTTTAACATTAACACTATGAAAAAGCTTTAACATTAACACTATGAAAAAGCTTTAATACTATGAAAAAGCTTTAACATTAACACTATGAAAAAGCTTTAACATTAACACTATGAAAAAGCTTTAACACTATGAAAAAGCTTTAACATTAACACTATGCCAAAAAAGCTTTAACATTAACACTATGAAAAAGCTTTAACATTAACACTATGCCAAAAAAGCTTTAACATTAACACTATGCCAAAAAAGCTTTAACATTAACACTATGAAAAAGCTTTAACATTAACACTATGCCATCTAATTGCATTCGCTGTACTCATAATTTACAGGAGAACTATCGCCTTATGGTGAGGATAGCTTCAGATGCAATTGTTAGGCATGGGAAAATTAAGTGTAGGAAAGGATGAAACAGCATTTGTGCCACCAGTAAGTACAGATAGTAGTTCAAATGTCCCTGCGCAGTCCCCGCAGCCGGGCAATTTTGTCAAGGCTTCTGGAAAGAAACGCTGTTGGCATGCTCAACCAGTGTTGCTCATTCAGCCTACAGAAACTTTCAACCGGTTCTCCCCATTAAGCTACGATTTGGAGTCTGAGGCCGAGCCTTCTCAGGTCTCTCCTCCACCTATTACGAGGTCTGAGCCGCCAAAACCTCCCACCATAAGCTCTGACAAATTGAAAACCCTTGTCATTGGTGACTATATTACATGCAATAGACTTAAAAAGAATCATCCAGCGATCATACACTGTTTACCAGGGGGCAGCCTGAGGCCCCACTAACCTAAGCCAGCCCAGGGCACAGGGGGACAAACAACCAACCCAGAGCCTCTGGAGGAGATAACCTAACAACATGACGACCTCAAACCCTAGCTAGCACTCCTCACTGTTCCTCACCCTCATCACTACTCACTGATAGAAACCCACTACCCATGACCACAACCCCTAGTACTTCTCCATGGCATTTTCCCAAATGTCCTTGATACCTTGTGTCCTCCTCCTCAAAATGCATTGGAAGAGAAGGTCCAAGGAGAGGGACCTGTAACAGTCCAATCTGAGGTTCTAAGCAAATTTTCATATGAACTCTGTACATGTCTTCAGATGTGTTTGTTTTTAGAAATGGTCTCATAAATAAATAAAAACAATACAACTCTGCTTCCATACTTTCTCACCTCATCAGAGACCAGCACGTGGATCCCAGTAAGTCCTTGTCTGTAGATGTGGCTGATCTGCTGGGGAGTTACATTGTAAAGGAGAGCGATCTTCTCTGAGAGGTCCCCCAGTGGTAGGTCGTCAAGATAGAGAGCATTGTATATTGTGGACATGGGTGGAAGAGATCCTCATCAGTTCAAACAGATTTCCCAAACAGATTTTTTTCCAGCCTAGTCCTGGACTAAGAGGCATGTTCAATGGAGATTTTGTGGGATGTAACCTACCTTTACCCCCCCTGGCTTAGTCTGTGGTTGATTCCTTGCATGTTGCTGACACACATAGATGGTGAGGCGGAGCTGTATACATCAGTATAGAGGATGCAACGGGAATTAAATTGTTAAGATATAGAGCTATGAACTTGAACAAAGAACTAAACATGTGAAAATGTGTTGCATTATGTTGGTGTGTTATTGGTACTTTTCCTGCCACTGTAGTTTTAAACACGCACACAAAACCCCTGGTTCTAAAGGGGAATTTCGGTTGGACCTTATTTACAATTAATTGGACAATAAAGTAATCTATTTTGCTCAAGGTGCCATCATGTGCCAGACTTGGGAAGTGCTTCCTTATTCAAAGAAAAAAGGACACCCGGCAGGGTAGCCTAGTGGTTAGAGCATGGGACTAGTAACCAGAAGTTGCGAGTTCAAACCCCCGAGCTGACAAGGTACAAATCTGTCATTCTGCCCCTGGACAGGCAGTTCACCCACTGTTCCTAGGCCGTCATTGAAAATAAGAATTTGTTCTTAACTGACTTGCCTAGTTAAATAAAGGTAAAAATACAATATTGCTCTGAACAAACATGACCGCAATGTGATATCTGCAAATTATTGAAATAATTAATCAATGCACACATTTGATCAGTAGGCTAGTTTGGGAAATGTGAGTCAGATTTGACCCACTTCATTCAATGAGATGGGACAGTCATTCACTACAAATAACATTATGTGGCTCAGTGGCTGTAACCTAACTGAACGGCAATTTAGACACTGTGAATTATTATTATTTTTTTTTTAAATACTCTTGTCACCATAAGCTGGATCTTTGATTATAGTCACTGCATCAATGTGTCTTCTTGCATTGTTGAAAATACAGTCTGTAATATCAAATGTAGAAAGGCCATAGTACATGAACAAACCCCAAAATCGACCAAACCTGAGGCAAATACAAAATACAGTATGTGAGGGTTGATATGGGAGTAAGACTAACAGGTGGAAGTTCTGTCTGGAGAATCTGTCATACCATTAAGCTATTTGTATTTTATTGTAGCAGAGATATTGCATCAATATATTATTATAGTTCTAGCCTGCTTGAACTTTACACCTTTTTATGGCAGTGATGGTCACCTTACTGATTATATGATTACTGTAACACACCCTAATCTTGGCATTTAATACAGAACAAATAAGTAAATGTAATTTTTATTCAGGAAACATGATTGGAGTATTTACTACATGGTTATGATAGCGAGTGCTTTGGAGTTCTTTGGAGTTATTTTAACAAATAATACTTTTTACAAACATCAGTGCATTTAGAAACACATGAATCAAAATGTTTCACTGGATAGCTGCACTGCACATATAAACATAAAACAATTATATCAATATAATTTTAAAAACAAACAGTAAAACAGTCAAATAAAATTGGAATGCATATACAGTGCCTTGCGAAAGTATTCGGCCCCCTTGAACTTTGCGACCTTTTGCCACATTTCAGGCTTCAAACATAAAGATATAAAACTGTATTTTTTTGTGAAGAATCAACAACAAGTGGGACACAATCATGAAGTGGAACGACATTTATTGGATATTTCAAACTTTTTTAACAAATCAAAAACTGAAAAATTGGGCGTGCAAAATTATTCAGCCCCCTTAAGTTAATACTTTGTAGCGCCACCTTTTGCTGCGATTACAGCTGTAAGTCGCTTGGGGTATGTCTCTATCAGTTTTGCACATCGAGAGACTGAAAATTTTCTCCCATTCCTCCTTGCAAAACAGCTCGAGCTCAGTGAGGTTGGATGGAGAGCATTTGTGAACAGCAGTTTTCAGTTCTTTCCACAGATTCTCAATTGGATTCAGGTCTGGACTTTGACTTGGCCATTCTAACACCTGGATATGTTTATTTTTGAACCATTCCATTGTAGATTTTGCTTTATGTTTTGGATCATTGTCTTGTTGGAAGACAAATCTCCTTCCCAGTCTCAGGTCTTTTGCAGACTCCATCAGGTTTTCTTCCAGAATGGTCCTGTATTTGGCTCCATCCATCTTCCCATCAATTTTAACCATCTTCCCTGTCCCTGCTGAAGAAAAGCAGGCCGAAACCATGATGCTGCCACCACCATGTTTGACAGTGGGGATGGTGTGTTCAGGGTGATGAGCTGTGTTGCTTTTACGCCAAACATAACGTTTTGCATTGTTGCCAAAAAGTTCAATTTTGGTTTCATCTGACCAGAGCACCTTCTTCCACATGTTTGGTGTGTCTCCCAGGTGGCTTGTGGCAAACTTTAAACAACACTTTTTATGGATATCTTTAAGAAATGGCTTTCTTCTTGCCACTCTTCCATAAAGGCCAGAGTTGTGCAATATACGACTGATTGTTGTCCTATGGACAGAGTCTCCCACCTCAGCTGTAGATCTCTGCAGTTCATCCAGAGTGATCATGGGCCTCTTGGCTGCATCTCTGATCAGTCTTCTCCTTGTATGAGCTGAAAGTTTAGAGGGACGGCCAGGTCTTGGTAGATTTGCAGTGGTCTGATACTCCTTCCATTTCAATATTATCGCTTGCACAGTGCTCCTTGGGATGTTTAAAGCTTGGGAAATCTTTTTGTATCCAAATCCAGCTTTAAACTTCTTCACAACAGTATCTCGGACCTGCCTGGTGTGTTCCTTGTTCTTCATGATGCTCTCTGCGATTTTAACAGACCTCTGAGACCATCACAGTGCAGATGCATTTATACGGAGACTTGATTACACACAGGTGGATTGTATTTATCATCATTAGTCATTTAGGTCAACATTGGATCATTCAGAGATCCTCACTGAACTTCTGGAGAGAGTTTGCTGCACTGAAAGTAAAGGGGCTGAATAATTTTGCACGCCCAATTTTTAAGTTTTTGATTTGTTAAAAACGTTTGAAATATCCAATAAATGTCGTTCCACTTCATGATTGTGTCCCACTTGTTGTTGATTCTTCACAAAACAAATACAGTTTTATATCTTTATGTTTGAAGCCTGAAATGTGGCAAAAGGTCGCAAAGTTCAAGGGGGGCGAATACTTTCGCAAGGCACTGTACTAAATGGTAAAACCAAGGAAATATAAGCATTAGCACAGTACAAACAGTAAATTAAACTTGGAATGCATATAGTACTAACAGTAAATGGTAAAACCAAAGAAGAACAGCAAAACAGTACAAACAGTTAAATGAAATTGGAACACATATACAGTAGTAGTAATAGTAAATGGTAAAATAGTAATATTTCCTTACTCAATATTAAACCTAAATATGTGCTTGAAAGAAATACATCCTGGAGTCTTTGCTAGAGATATAATATTGCAACAATGTGACAAAAACCCAGATTAGATCATGTATACAGTACATTTTATATTTACACTACCGGTCAAAAGTTTTAGAACACCTACTCATTCAATGGTTTCATTGTATTTTTACTATTTTCTACATTGTAGAATAATAGTGAAGACATCAAAACTATGAAATAACACATATGGTATCATGTCATACCCAAAAAAGTGTTAAACAAATCAAAATGTATTTTATATTTGAGATTCTTCAAATAGCCACCCTTCGACTTGATGACAGCTGAGGACACTGTTGGCATTCTCTCAACCAGCTTCATGAGGTAGTCACCCAAAATGGAATTTCTTTCCTTATTAATGTGTTTGAGACAGTTGCGGTTGAGATCAGTTGTGTTGTGACAAGGTAGGGGTGGTATACAGAAGATAGCCCTATTTGGTAATAGATTGAGTACATATTATGACAAGAACAGCTCAAATAAGCAAAGAGAAACGACAGTCCATCATTACTTTAAGACATGGAGGTCAGTCAATACGAAACATTTCAAGAACTTTGAAAGTTTCTTCAAATGCAGTCGCAAAAACCATCTAGCGCTATGATGAAACTGGCTCTCATGAGGACCGCCACAGGAATGGAAGACCCAGAGTTACTCTGCTGCATAGGATAAGTTCATTAGAGTTACCAGTCTCAGAAATTGCAGCCCAAATAAATGATTCACATAGTTCAAGTAACAGACACATCTCAACATCAACTGTTCAGAGGAGACTGTGTGAATCAGGCCTCCGTGGTCGAATTGCTGCAAAGAAACCACTACTAAAGGACACCAATAATAAGAAGAGACATACATGCTTGGGCCAAGAAACATGAACAATGGACATTAGACCAGTGGAAATTTGTCCTTTGGTCTGGAATCCAAATTGGAGATTTTTGGTTCCAACCGCTGTGTCTTTGTGAGACGCGGTGTGGGTGAACGGATGATCTCTGCATGTGTGGTTCCCACCCTAAAGCATGGAGGAGGAGGAGTTTATGGTGTAAGGGTGCTTTGCTGATGACAGTCTGTGATGTATTAGAATTCAAGGCACCCTTAACCAGCATGCCTACCACAGCATTCTGCAGTGATACGCCATCCCATCTGGTTTGGGCTTAGTGGAACTATCATTTGATTTTCAACAGGACAATGACCCAACACACCTCAAGGCTGTTTAAGGGCTATTTGACCAAGAATGGGAGTGATGGAGTGCTGCATCAGATGACCTGGCCTCCACAATCCCCCAACCTCAATCAAATTGAAATGGTTTGGGAGGAGTCAGACCGCAGAGTGAAGGAAAAGCAGCCAACAAGTGCTCAGCATATGTGGGAACTCCTTCAAGACTGTTGGAAAAGCATTCCAGATGGTTGAGAGAATGCCAAGAGTGTGCAAAGCTGTCATCAAGTTGAAGGGTGGCTATTTTAAGAATCTCAAATATAAAATATATTTTAATTTGTTTAACACTTTTTTAGTTACTGCATGATTCCATATGTGTTATTTCATAGTTTTGATGTCTTTACTATTATTCTACAATGTAGAAAATAGTAAAAATAAAGAAAAACCCTTGAATGAGTAGGTGTTCTAAAACTTTTGACCGGTAGTGTACATTTTAGTCATTTAACAGACACAGTTAGTGCATTCATCTTAAAATAGCTACATGGAACAGCCTCATATCAGTCATAGTTAGCTACTTTGAGGAAAAATGTACTATCAGCAAAGTCAGAGTTAAAAGGGTAAAAGGGGAGGATAAAGTGTGAGTGTTAGTTAATGTTAACAGTAGGTTTATAATAGGATTCAATGTTGAACCAATTTTTAACACTCTGGCCGGGATTGCATCCGTTACACTGTTCTAGATGTTCAATATATGTCAAAAGCCAGTGGGCCCTTCATTGAGAAACCAATGACAAAAGACACATTTTCTCCCTCGATTTTTCCACAAAGCTGGCTTTTGAACATTGGAATGACTTCGATCTTTGAGCCTGTGTTCCAGGTAACTGCCAAAATTAATTTTCTTTGAACCCATCCTGTCACCCTGCAAAGGAGCTCCTTGACCCTCTCATGCTTCCATATTTTGCCATTTTCCCAGAGCGAAGCAAAGTTTTGTGGGCTTACACACCTCTCAAGTTCTCCAAGGTGGATAAGACGGTCATAGCCCTGTTTCTTCCCCAAGAAGAAATGGACAACAGGTGACTTTCCATTCAACACAGACTTCATCTCATTCCAGAATGATGTCCTCATCTGTGACACATAGCTTCCCAACTTCTGAGACTCCACAGTTTGTGACATAAAGATCCGTTGTGGCCACAGCAGAGCTACAGCAATGAAGTGCAATGCCAAGGTCTCACCATATGGGATTTGACCTTGAAGAACTTGGCAAAGAAGATCAATGAGAATCTTATACGGGCGAAGGTGTTGAGATTCAGGTTTGACACAGCTTAGCACAACATTGGCATAGATGAAATTGACCATTTCTCTCACGCTCCTTTCAGGAGTTTTACTCAGAATGAAGTCATACTGCCGGACTATCTTTACCATCATGTCAGTTGAGGTAACATTAGAGAGACAATTTAGAATCCCAGAGTAAGTATCAGCTTTTCTCATCTCCAAAAATTGCCTTGCCTTGTGAATTTGGAGCATGATGCTCAGGTTCTTGTTTTTCATTAATTCTGTGGAATCTGTCTTGCAAAAGAGGTCACTGTATTGATAAAAGCACCGGAAGAGCTCCTGTCGAGTTCTTTCCTCTCGACTGTCTTTCAGGGTGAACCTGGGGCCCAAATTGACATGAAAGCTGTCAAGAAAATCAAAATGCCTCTTCATGTTATGTCTGAGGTTGTACAAAAGATCTTCAAATTCCCGGAGAATGCAGTAATACAAGGCATGTTTGTGATGTTTGGAATCATTCCTCGCAACATCTTGGATTGTAAATCTGCCAGACAGAACTTCACTCAGAATATCATGATGGCAATTGCCTGAAGAAAACACTGGACATTTTTCCAGTATTTCGATGATGATGACTGCAACCTGAATTTCTCCAAGGCACCCTGCAGTGTTGAAAGGGCTGTTGTCTCTCTTGTTTTGTACTCTCAGAGTAGCCTCCTTCTTTGCAATTTCCTGTGTATCCCTGAAGGCCTCTGTTGCTGACTGGGCCATTCTAAGATAGCCTTTGAGCCTTTCAGGTCTTATGGGATCTTCTTTGTCACTTTGTATTTCACTCTTTAGCTCATGCTTGATCACTTGTGCAGATGTGTCAGAAATGTAGGAGTTATCTCTGGAAAGATCTTTCGCATTCTTTGCCCAGTCTTTTGCCTCCCTGAAATCCCTTTTCTTCAGGTATTGGTATCTGGCAAGAAGCTGAGAGATGACAGCATCTTTTTCAAAGCGCTTGGCTGCATTGAATAGAACATTTTCTTCAACACCTGGTGTCTCCTTTGCAATATCCTGGATGAGAGGTGAAAATTGAGAATCTTCACCCTTGACTGAGTGATGTCTTTTCACTAACATGGTGTGAACATCCTTCATGAGTTTATCTTTGCCCTGTATGCACTCATAAAGCTTGTCTGTGGTGAGCAGTAGATCAGTGATCTCAGCTTTGGTTACACTGTATGTGGTTGTAAGCTCCTTCAAACAGTGCACGGCCATGCTTGAGTGGATCATTCTCACTGCCTCAAATACAACCTTAGCCTCCTCTGTGCAGCAGGTCACTAGAGTGGAAAACTTCCCAAATCCAGCCTTAACATCAGAGGACCCACTATGTGGCTTGGTCTGGAGGCCAAGAAACTCTTCACAGAGAGAGACTGAGAGTGTTGCACCCTTGCAGTAGACATTCAACAAGACCAGAACAGCAATGAGTTGTGCATGTTTGTGATTTATGTTGAAGCTCTTTAGGGTGTTGCGAGCCACACCCTGTATATACTCGGGTGAAAAGTTCTTCTTCATGATCATGAAAGCGTAGAATGTGTCTGCATTCTTGTAGGTCTTCTCAATCTCCTCCAGTTTTTTCTCGAACTGCCTCTGCTCCATTTCAGAGAGGTTATTGCCAATGAACACAGTGTCTTCAGTTGATTCAGTCTTCTCCCAAGACTCAGCCCTCATGCAATTGAGTAGAATGACCTGCGGGGATCTAGATCCAATGTCCTTCTTGACACATTCCTTCTCAATGAGCTGCTGCAAATCATATGCGTCATCCATCTCCTCAAAGTCATCTAGCATGAGCAACACAGGAATCCGGGGAGATTGCTTTGTTGTCTCATACATCAGTAGCTTGACCACCTGCTCGGCAACAACAACATGATCCGCGGTTCTGTCCCTCAGAACAGCACAACGGAACTTGTCTTTCAGTGCCCATAATATATGCATGGCTAGTGTAGTTCCACCACATCCTGGGACATGCAAAAGTTTGAAGGACACACAAGCTTTTCTCAAAGAGCTCAAAGCTGGTAGGACAGTGTTCATGATGAAATCAAACTTGTCCCGTTTGATGAATGGCATGGATCCTGGCTGCTCAGAGAAATAGAAGTTCCACCATAACACCTTTCCTCCTTTGTAGAACTTCTCCTGTATGATGGCCTTGTCTTCATTTCCTCCCTCACACTGATTCACACACAGCACATTCAGGATGTCTAGGCTGCCCTCTTCTTTCTTTTTTAACATCACTTTGCTGCCTCCTCCACAGGGTAGGAAACGGCTGGATTTCCGGTTGTCTGACCACAGGCTGAGGACGGTGCCGTTAACTTCAGCAAAACTGAGCTCATAGATTGATCTTGCTTTAATGTCTAATCCATAGCGGGATTCAATCAGGTCCCTCCAGCAGGTGAATGCTTCTTCATTTTCACAGATGCAAAGTATTTGCTCTGTTCCTCTGAGCTCCTGCCAGAATGTGCTGAAGGTCTCAAGCAGAGGGTCCATTTTCTCACTCACAGTAGATAGCAATATAAAAATAACCAGGAATCTCTTGTGTGGTAGCACGTCTTTCCGACACAGAAATGAAATCACATTTCGTACAGACGCTCCTTTCTCTATTAACCAGTCATCTACATCTGAGGGTCTCTCTCTTTCGATACCCCCATTGCAGAGGATCCAGCTGGTGTTTCGAGTCAGTTTTAGCTTGCTAGCAATGTCCTCGACAGCCTCTGTGATTTTATATTGTACTGGCAAGTGGATATTTATTGTACTCTGCTCTTCAAAGTGCTTCATCAATCCATGTTTTGCCGACTCAGGGTCAAAGTCCAAAACAGCAGTTGGGTTTAGTTCAGGAATAAATCCCAGGGATTCCAATTGAACTAAATGTGATTTGTTTGTCACTATCAAATACCGCTCGAAGTGGGACTTGTCTAAGGATTGGGATCCACCTGTTATCATTTCACTTAGTCTGGAGCCCTGGACACTACTTTTAACCACACTAAGGCGATTTTCCTCCGCTTGTTTTCTTAGCAGTGACAGCTGTGGCACATCGTCGATAAACCTATTGTATTCTTCATTTGGCTTGGCAAAAGTGGTTAGTGCAAGGAGATCCCTGCTGCTGCTGTGATCACGAATGAAGAAGAGTTTTTCTCCTCTTTTCGGTTTCTTTGCTTTTGGACTTCCTCTTTGATTTCCTTGTATCCAAGCGGAAAACGTGATAGAAGTTCTCTTGACAGATCACAAAGTCTGGCACGATGTCCACTTCTATCACATACTTCTCTGAGGATGTCATATCAGGATTGAGAACCTCAACAAATCGAGGTGGTTTGATGCACATCTTGGCTGTCTGGATATGTCTATACTCAAAATGACCCTCAATGGCTTGTGGCAGAGCATTGACATATGCCTCTTTATCCAGGACGCTAACTCCCAAAACTTGCCCATGAACAAAGTCTGGCTTGTCACCAACTCCAAAATGTATGGTGCCATTAGTGCGGCTATTCATGCAGGCTGCTGCAAATCGAATAACCTCATCAGTGAACTTTTCCATTTTGCTCTCTACAGCTGCCTCTGACATATGGATGTATCCTTTATATTCATGACAGGGTTCAATATAGTCTGATGCACCGGATTCTGTTACATCAAGAACGCTGTTCGCCTTGTATCTGCAGGCATCATGGTGTCGATGAAAAGGGTACGGCTTGCATGGTCTCCCAGACTGATTTGTTGTTGGGCTACTCAACTGCTCTTTCTTAAATTTCAAATGTTCATCCCTCTTGTGAATGATCAACTTTGCAGGCCCCAGTGTGACACCCACCTCTTGTAAATCAGATTTTTCTAAAAGTAAAAGACTGGGCCCATTAATGTTCTGCTGAAGCAAGATATTTGCAGATTCACCATCCACACAAGCCTTGTTGAGAGCCCATTGTTTCACGTGATGTTTATTCCAATCCTTAATCTCATCTGGCAGGTCAGTTGGTTTGTCATCTTCATTCTGAAATAAAATAGTCAAATTTCATTCAAATGTATAAGCCACTGTATATGGATGTTAACAATAAGATTATTGACAGCTGATTTAACAGTGTTTTATCCCATCTAAAGCTATGACCACAAGCAGAACATAACCGATGTGTATACTGTATAAACCAAGCAGAAAACAAATTGAAAGACAACCCCAGATTCTGAATGTAGTTTTGGTGTTTCTGAAAAAACAGCATATTGTGGAGAGATGATTTATTATTTGTTATATACCTTGATTTCGACTTGTTCAGCCATACTGAAATCCATTGAATCCTTTTCACTGAAGTGGTTCTTCAGTCAAAGTTACAGAGAAGCTGAAAAATATTGCGACATTATATTCCATTACATGAAATTCAGTATAGTCACCCATTGAATAGGCCAGAGAGATTCAGAATTAAACCAACAAAACTTGATTTACCCAATTTCTTTCTGTCTTCACCATACCTGCATAAAGGCTGTGCTGCCGTGTTGCTGTAAACATAAAACAAGGAGGGCAAGAATATATTGTTGTGAAACTGTAAAAGGATACCATCACAAACATTGTAACTAAGGTGGTGCACACTTGCTGATCCAATCACTTCCAAATTCGTTTTGAATAATGTCCGAGGCACAAACAGTTTCAATGAACAGATAAAATCACGAGGTCAAACAAAGTTAAATTAAACAATTCAGTTTCGATTCAGGCTCTGAATGTAGCAGCTACTCTGTGTAACTAGCAGCTACTCTGTGTAAGACAAGATGTAGCCGTGGTCTGCAAATCCCAAAAGAAGGGAGCTGGGTGTCTAAGAAAAAAAAACAAAATGGTACAAATATGCAGTTGTAATGATCCCAAAGAAACAAATAGTATGTCAATAATACCTAATGCTGTTCAATGGTCATTTCAATTAATTATGTCACTGGGTCACTGGCTTACTGGGGCTCTCTCATGCCGTCCCTGGAGGGGGTGCGTCACCTGAGTGGGTTGATTCACTGTTGTGGTCATCCTGTCTGGGTTGGCGCCCCCCCCTTGGGTTGTGCCGTGGCGGAGATCTTTGTGGGCTATACTCAGCCTTGTCTCAGGATGGTAAGTTGGTGGTTGAAGATATCCCTCTAGTGGTGTGGGGGCTGTGCTTTGGCAAAGTGGGTGGGGTTATATCCTTCCTGTTTGGCCCTGTCCGGGGTGACCTCGGATGGGGCCACAGTGTCTCCTGACCCCTCCTGTCTCAGCCTCCAGTATTTATGCTGCAGTAGTTTATGTGTCGGGGGCTGGGGTCAGTTTGTTATATCTGGAGTACTTCTCCTGTCCTATTCGGTGTCCTGTGTGAATCTAAGTGTGCGTTCTCTAATTCTCTCCTTCTCTCTTTCTTTCTCTCTCTCGGAGGACCCGAGCCCTAGGACCTGAGCTCCAGGACTACCTGACATGATGACTCCTTGCTGTCCCCAGTCCACCTGGCCATGCTGCTGTTCCAGTTTCAACTGACCTGAGCCCTAGGACCATGCCCCAGGACTACCTGACATGATGACTCCTTGCTGTCCCCAGTCCACCTGGCCATGCTGCTGCTCCAGTTTCAACTTCCACCTGACTGTGCTGCTGCTCCAGTTTCAACTGTTCTGCCTTATTATTATTCGACCATGCTGGTCATTTATGAACATTTGAACATCTTGGCCATGTTCTGTTATAATCTCCACCCGGCACAGCCAGAAGAGGACTGGCCACCCCACATAGCCTGGTTCCTCTCTAGGTTTCTTCCTAGGTTTTGGCCTTTCTAGGGAGTTTTTCCTAGCCACCGTGCTTCTACACCTGCATTACTTGCTGTTTGGGGTTTTAGGCTGGGTTTCTGTACAGCACTTTGAGATATCAGCTGATGTACGAAGGGCTATATAAATAAATTTGATTTGATTTGATTTGTCATTTTGGGGGATAATGACAGCGAGAAAGTCAGTTTTAGTGACTTTTTATAAGGACATTCTACTCCAAAATGAATTAAAATAAAATGATGCTGACATCTTAGACATAAAATGCTCCCAATAACATATTTGTCAATATTATCAGGCAGGACCCTATGATCACTTGGCTACATAGCTGATGCCTGCTGGACTGTTCATCAATCACGGTACTCCATTCTGTTTATTTGTCGGCCCCAGCCGCAAACTCAGGCTCTGTGTGTAGTTAACCACTGTATATGGATGTTAACAATAAGATTATTGACAGCTGATTTAACAGTGTAACCGACCCTCTCTGCCCAGTCATCGCCATTTTACCTGTTGTTGTTGTTTTAGCTGATTAGCTGTTGTTGTCTCACCTGTTGTTGTCTTAGCTAGCTCTCCCAATCAACACCTGTGATTACTTTATGCCTCGCTGTATGTCTCTCTCAAACGTCAATATGCCTTGTATACTGTTGTTTAGGTTAGTTATCATTGTTTTAGTTTACAATGGAGCCCCTAGTTCCACTCATCATACCTCTGATACCTCCTTTGTCCCACCTCCCACACATGCGGTGACCTCACCCATTATAACCAGCATGTCCAGAAATACAACCTCTCTTATCATCACTCAGTGCTTGGGCTTATCTCCGCTGTACCCGCACCCCACCATAATCATCTGCACATTATGCCCTGAATCTATTCTACCACGCCCAGAAATCGCTCCTTTTATTCTTTGTCCCCAATGCTCTAGGCAACCAGTTTTGATAGCCTTTAGCTGTACCCTCATCCTACTCTTCCTCTGTTCCCCTGCGTGTCCCCAGGCACCCTCATTTGTTGACTTCTGTGATCGAAAAAGCCTTGGTTTCATGCATGTCAACATCAGAAGCCTCCTACCTAAGTTTGTTTTACTCACTGCTTTAGCATACTCCGCCAACCCTGATGTCCTTGCCGTGTCTGAATCCTGGCTTAGGAAGGCCACTAAAAATTCTGAGATTTGCATACCCAACTATAACATTTTCCGTCAAAATAGAACTGCCAAAGGGGGAGGAGTTGCAATCTATTGCAGAGAAAGCCTGCAAAGTTCTGTCATACTTTCCAGGTCTATACCCAAACAGTTCGAACTTCTAATTTTAAAAATTAATCTCTCCAGAAATAAGTCTCTCACTGTTGCCGCCTGCTATCGACCCCCCTCCGCTCCCAGCTGTGCCCTGGACACCATTTGTGAATTGATCGCCCCCCATCAAGCTTCAGAGTTCGTTCTGTTAGGTGACCTAAACTGGGATACGCTTAACACCCCGGCAGTCCTACAATCTAAGCTAGATGGCCTCAATCTCACACAAATCATCAAGGAACCCACCAGGTACAATCCTAAATCTGTAAACATGGGCACCCTCATAGATATCATCCTAACCAACTTGCCCTCCAAATATACCGCTGCTGTTTTCAATCAGGATTTCAGCGATCAGTGCCTCATTGCCTGCATTCATAACGGGTCTACAGTCAAACGACCACCCCTCATCACTATCAAAGGCTCCCTAAAACACTTATGCAAGCAGGCCTTTCTAATCGACGTGGCCCGGGTATCCTGGAAGGATATTGACCTCATCCTGTCAGTTGAGGATGCCTGGTCATTCTTTAAAAGTAATTTCCTCACCATCATAGATAAGCATGCCCCATTCAAAAAATGCAGAACTAAGAACAGATATAGCCCTTAGTTCACTCAAAGACCTGACTGCCCTTGACCAGCACAAAAACATCCTGTGGCGGACCGCAATAGCATCGAATAGTCCCCGCGATATGCAACTGTTCAGGGAAGTCAGGAATCAATACACACAGTCAGTCAGGAAAGCAAAGGCTAGCTTTTTCAATCAGAAATTTGCATCCTGTAGCTCTAACTCCAAAAGGTTTTGGGACACTGTATAGCCCATGGAGAACAAGAGCACCTCCTCCCAGCTGCCCACTGCACTGAGGCTAGGTAACACGGTCACCACCGATAATTCCATGATAATCAAAACTTTCAATAAGCATTTCTCAACGGCTGGCCATGCCGTCCTCCTGGCTACTCCAACCCTGGCCAACAACTCCAACCCCGGCCAACAGCCCCCTCCCTTGCAGCTACTCGCCCACGCCTCCCCAGCTTCTCCTTCACCCAAATCCAGATAGCAGATGTTCTGAAAGAGCTGCAAAACCTTGACCCGTACAAATCAGCTGGGCTAGACAATCTGGACCCTCTCTTTCTAAAACTATCCGCCGCCATTGTTGCAACTCCTATTACCAGCCTGTTCAACCTGTCTTTCGTATCGTCCGAGATCCCTAAAGATTGGAAAGCCGCCGCGGTCACCCCCCTCTTCAAAGGGGGTGACACCCTAGACCCAAACTGTTACAGACCTATATCCATCCTGCCCTGCCTATCTAAAGTCTTCAAAAGCCAAGTTAATAAACAGATCACTGACCATTTCAAATCCCACTGTACCTTCTCCTCTGTGCAATCCGGTTTCCGAGCCGGTCACGAGGGCACCTCAGCCAAGCTCAAGGTACGAAACAATATCATAACCGCCATCGATAAAAGACTGTGCAGCCGTCTTCATCGACCTGGCCAAAGCTTTCGACTCTGTCAATCACCGTATTCCAGACTCAATAGCCTTGGTTTTTCTAATGACTGCCTCGCTTGGTTCACCAACAACTTTGCAGACAGAGTTCAGTGTGTCAAATCGGAGGGCCTGTTGTCCAGACCTCTGGCAGTCTCTATGGGGGTACCACAAGTGTTCAGTTCTCGGGCCGACTCTTTTCTCTGTATATATCAATGATGACGCTCTTGCTGCGGGCGATTCCCTGATCCACCGCTACGCAGACGGCACCATTCTGTTTACTTCTGGCCCTTCCTTGGACACTGTGCTAACTAACCTCCACACGAGCTTCAATGCCATACAACACTCCTTCGGTGGCCTCCAACTGCTCTTAAACGCTAGTAAAACCAAATGCATGCTTTTCAACCGTTCGCTGCCCACACCCGCCCACCCGACTAGCATCACCACCCTGGACGGTTCCAACCTAGAATATGTGGACAACTATAAATACCTAGGTGTCTGGTTAGACTGTAAACTCTCCTTCCAGACTCATATTAAACATCTCCAATCCAAAATCAAATCTAGAATCGGCTTCCTATTTCGCAACAAAGCCTCCTTCACTCACGCCGCCAAACTTACCCTAGTAAAACTGACTATCCTACCGATCCTCGACTTCGGCAATGTCATCTACAAAATAGCTTCCAATACTCTACTCAGCAAAATGGATGCAGTCTATCACAGTGCCATCCATTTTGTTACCAAATCCCCTTATACCACCCACCACTGCAACCTGTATGCTCTAATCGGCTGGCCCTCGCTACATATTCGTCGCCAGACCCACTGGCTCCAGGTCATCTATAAGTCTATGCTAGGTAAAGCTCCGCCTTATCTCAGTTCACTGGTCAATAACAACACCAACTCGTAGCACACGTTCCAGCAGGTATATCTCACTGATCATCCCCAAAGCCAACACCTCATTTGGCCGCCTTTCCTTCCAGGTCTCTGCTGCCAGTGACTGGAATGAATTGCAAAAATCGCTGAAGTTGGACAATTTTATTTCCCTCACTAACTTTAAACATCAGCTATCTGGGCAGCTAACCGATCGCTGCAGCTGTACATAGTTCATCTGTAAATACCCCACCCAATCTACCTACCTCATCCCCATACTGTTTTTATTTAATTTACTTTTCTGCTCTCTTGCACACCAGTATCTCTACTTGCACATCATCATCTGCTCATTTATCACTCCAGTGTTAATCTGCTAAATTGTAATTATTCGCTCCTTTGGCCTACTTATTGCCTACCTCCTCATGCCTTTTGCACACACTGTATATAGACTTTCTTTTTTCGACTGTGTCATTGACTTGTTTATTGTGCTATTGGCTTGTTTATAGTTTACTCCATGTGTAACTCTGTGTTGTTGTCTGTGTCATGCTGCTTTGCTTTATCTTGGCCAGGTCACAGTTGTAAATGAGAACTTGTTCTCAACTAGCCTACCTGGTTAAATAAAGGTGGAGAAAAAAAGCTATTTAGCAATATGCATTATCACCTGATGCAGCACAGCAGCTATAAATAAATAGGCTGGGGGTTTCCCATCTACATTTACCGGATTGGGCTAATCAATAGCTAGATCACAAACTCTAAAGTCTAAACATAAGTTAGCAACATATTGTTGACTTGAATGTCCAAAAGAAATGTTCCACTGGCATTCAGCCAACCAAGGATTATGTACTGTGAATATAATGTAGGCTACACTTAGCCCTGGGTACTTAGCCCCAGTCTTCCCTATGCATTCAACACCATTGGCAATCGCTAAAGCGCATAATTCAATTGAGATTTTTTGTCACTGGCATACACACAATAACCCCATACTGTCAAAGTGGAATTATGTTTTCCGAAATGTTTTAAAATGAAAAGCTGAAATGTCTTGAGTCAATAAACATTCCACCCTCTTTTTTTATAGCAATACTACATTCAGGAGTAAAAATGTGCTTAACAAGTCAACTAATAAGTTGCATGGACTCTGTGTGCAATAATAGCACTTAACACTAGAACCACCTGGCCTTTTAGCCTATTAGTGCCCGCGAGAGAACGTTGAGAAGGTTGCCAGGTGTCCCATTTCAGATGCATACCAACCTGCAAGGTACGCAAACATAAGCACCAAGACTTTATAAATAGTGCATAAACAATTCATTATAAAACATGAATTTCATGAAGAAATAATAGTCTAAATACATCCATGTGAAAATATAACAATAGTTATTGTTTTTAGATAGAGTCAAGGATATGTTTTGTAGAATTCTGTCCTAGTGAAAAAAGTCCTAAATTTCCACACTTCCAGTCAATGACACATCAACATTATAACAGTCTAATAATAACATTTCATATATGCTATTGAAAGAATAATTATTTGGTTGTCTTTATAAAGGTCTCAGGTAACATTAGAAAACTAAAAAACTATTATTTCAAAGAACATAATAGCATTTTCATTAGTTTATGTTACTCTAGACCCCTCAAACTCAACTCTGGACCTCAACTCTGGCCTGCGTTTTTTCATTGTTCCCCTATAATCAGGGACTGATTTAGACATGGGACACCAGGGGTGTGCAATTCATTATCAGGTAAGAGCAGAACACCAGCAGGCTCCGGTCCATCATAGGGAAAGAGTTGAATAGCCCTGCTCTAGGCTTTATGTAAAAACGAGTCCATCACAAAGAAGTCCATTATACATTTGTTTTGGCAGGTTTAAAGCAAACATTGTGGAAATAAGAAAATGTATTTAAAAGATAACAGAATGGAGAATTGTATGTTTATTATGTTACTAGTCTGCTTAGCAGCCAGAGCATTGCTGCCACTGCTAGTGGTCAAGTAATGAAAGCATGGACAGCACAGATATTCTTGGAAAAAGTGACATTTGAAAATAGAGCTGCATCTCTTGAATTTTGAGAGCTACTTGACAAAGATAAGTGTCATAGAAACTGCAGAATATGCTCTTTCTGATACTACATAGAAATCAAAATGTTTTACCTGCATGTGACTGAAGGAGGATTTGATAAAGTAATGCTCCTTTCCCTGCATCTGTCAAATAAGATCTCTTCATGTATAATTTGACAACTGATAATAATGTCACTCGTCAGACTACTGTCAATTTAATCGTGTCTATACGCTAACTCTTATTATTATAAGAGAAATGAGTTTCGGTACATTTTAGTTGTAGTTTTGATGGGTCTGGCTGACTGACATCAATTGTTTCCCCTTGCTCATCAACTTGCATTATTCTAAAGGCCTACTGCAACAGGTAGCCTGTTTTCATTTCCCTTACAATACATCTAATTAGTAATAGCATTATAGTAAATAAAACAGTCATTACCATTCTCTTTAAAGTAAAACGAAAAACTATCAATCTGCAAGGCGCGCGGTTAAATTATTTGCTATAAACATGAGCACCAAAGCTGATAAATAGGCATAACACAAACTAATCATTACACTATTGTCTTTCTAAATTAAATTTGTCACGCCTTGGTCTTAGTATTTTGTGTTTTCTTTAATTATTTGTTCAGGCCAGGGTGTGACATGGGTTTATTTTGTTGTCGTATTGGGGTTTTTGTAGGCATTGGGATTGTGGCTGATTAGGGGTGTGTCTAGCATAGGCTTGGCTGCCTGAGGCGGTTCTCAATCAGAGTCAGGTGATTCTCGTTGTCTCTGATTGGGAACCATATTTAGGTAGCCTGGGTTTCACTGTGTATTTTGTGGGTGATTGTTCCTGTCTTTGTGTTTGCACCAGATAGGGCTGTTTCGGTTTTCACATTACGTTTATTGTTTTTTGTAAGTTCGTGTTTCTTTATTATTTAATAAACATGGATTGCAATAGCCACGCTGCATTTTGGTCCGATCCTTGCTACACCTCTTCGTCAGAGGAGGAGATAGAAAAAAGCCGTTACAGAATCACCCACCACACCCGGACCGAGCGGCGTGGTAACAGGCAGCGACAGCAGGAGCAGCGAAAGGAGGAATGGACATGGGAGGACGTTATGGACAGCAGGAGTATGGAGTATACGACTTGGGAGGAAATAGACAGGTGGGCGGTCGACCCAGAGAGAGTGCCGGAGCCCGCCTGGGATTCGCTGGAGCAGTGCGAAGAGGGCTATAGGAGAATGGAGTCGAAGAGAAAGACACGGCGGCGCAGAAAGAAACCCGAAAAGCAGCCCCAAAAATGTATTGGGGGGGGTCTCAGGGAGAGAGTGGCAGAGTCAGGAGTCAGACCTGAGCCAACTCTCCCTGTTAATCGTGAGGAGCAGCGATCAAAGGACTTCTGGACTTGGGAAGAGATATTGGACGGAAAAGGACCCTGGGCACAGCCTTGTGAATATCGACGCCCCAAAGAAGAACTGGAGGCGGCGAGAGCGGAGAGGCGCTGGTATGAAGAGGCAGCACGGCGACGCGGATGGAAGCCTGAGAGTCACCCCCAAAAATGTATTGGGGGGGGGGCTCACAGGGAGTATGGCGATGCCAGGTAGGAGACCTGCGCAAACTCCCTGTGCTTACCGGGGGGCTAAAGAGACCGGGCAGGCACCGTGTTATGCTAGTGAGCGCACGGTGTCTCCAGTGCGGGTGCATAGCCCGGTACGGTACATACCAGCTCTTCATATTAGCCGGGCTAGAGTGGGCATCGAGCCAAGTAAGGTTGGGCAGGCTCGGTGCTCAAGAGCTCCAGTGCGCCTGCACGGTCCGGTCTATCCAGAGCCACCTCCACACACCAGTCCTCCGGTAGCAGCTCCCCGCACCAGGCTTCCTGTGCGTGTCCTCGATCCAGTACCACCAGTTCCAGCACCACGTACCAAGCCTTCAGTGCGCCTCGCCTGTTCAGCACAGCCAGAGCCTTCCTTCTCTCTAGCGCTGTCGGAGCCTCCCGCCTGTTCAGCGCAGCCAGCGTTTTCCTCCTCTCCTGAGCTGTCGGAATCTCCCGCCTGTTCAGCGCTTCCAGAGCCTTCCTCCTCTACAGCGCTACAGGAGCCTCCTGCCTGTTCAACGCAGCCAGAGCTGCCAGGTTGCATGGAGCAGCCAGAGCTGCCAGTCTGCATAGAGCTGCCAGTCTGCATAGAGTTGCCAGTCTGCATGGAGCTGCCAGTCTGCATAGAGCAGCCAGAGCTGTCAGTCTGCATAGAGCAGCCAGAGCTGTCAGTCTGCATGGAGCAGCCAGAGATGTCAGTCTGCATGGAGCAGCCAGAGCTGTCAGTCTGCATGGAGCAGCCAGAGCTGCCAGTCTGCATGGAGCAGCCTGAGCTGCCAGTTTGCATGGAGCAGCCAGAGCTGTCAGTCTGCACAAAGCAACCAGTCTGCATGGAGCAGCCAGAGCTGTCAGTCTGCATGGAGCAGCCGGAGCTGCCAGTCTGCATGGAGAAGCCAGAGCTGTCAATCTGCATGGAGCAGCCAGAGTTGCCAATCTACATGGAGCAGCCAGAGCTGTCAGTCTGCATGGAGCAGCCAGAGCAGCTAGATCCGCCAGTCAGCCATGATCTTCCAGATCTGCCAGTCAACCAGACTCTTCCAGATCTGCCAGTCAACCAGACTCTTCCAGATCTGCCAGTCAACCAGACTCTTCCAGATCCGCCAGCCAGCCAGGATCTGCCGGAGCTTCCTCTCAGTACTGGGCTTCCTCTCAGTACTGGGCTTCCCCTCAGTCCCGGGCTGCCCCTCAGTCCCGGGCTGCCCCTCAGTCCCGGGCTGCCCCTCAGTCCCGGGCTGCCCCTCAGTCCCGGGCTGCCCCTCAGTCCCGGGCTGCCCCTCAGTCCCAGGCTGCCCCTCAGTCCCGAGCTTCCCCTCAGTCACGAGCTGCCCCTCAGTCCAGTGGGGTTCTGGGTGAGGACTACGAGGTCATGGTCGGCGGCGAGGGTGGTGGACTATCCCAGGACGCAAGGGGGAGGAACTAAGACATTTATGGAGTGGGGTCCACGTCCCGAGCCGGAGCCGCCACCATGGACAGACGCCCACCCGGACCCTCCCTATGGTTTTGAGGTGCGTCCGGGAGTCCGCACCTTGGGGGGGGTTCTGTCACGCCTTGGTCTTAGTATTTTGTGTTTTCTTTAATTATTTGTTCAGGCCAGGGTGTGACATGGGTTTATTGTGTTGTCGTATTTGGGTTTTTGTAGGCATTGGGATTGTGGCTGATTAGGGGTGTGTCTAGCATAGGCTTGGCTGCCTGAGGCGGTTCTCAATCAGAGTCAGGTGATTCTCATTGTCTCTGATTGGGAACCATATTTAGGTAGCCTGGGTTTCACTGTGTATTTTGTGGGTGATTGTTCCTGTCTTTGTGTTTGCACCAGATAGGGCTGTTTCGGTTTTCACATTACGTTTATTGTTTTTTGTAAGTTCGTGTTTCTTTATTATTTAATAAACATGGATTGCAATAGCCACGCTGCATTTTGGTCCGATCCTTGCTACACCTCTTCGTCAGAGGAGGAGATAGAAGAAAGCCGTTACAAAATTAACCTCTTCACCCTTCTTATCATTCAGTAAGGCCTAATTTAAATTAAATTGTGAAGTAACGTGCACAATTAACACCCATTCATTAATTTGTCATTCATTCAGTGAGGAGAGAGATACACATTAGCACCTGGCTGGGTATCAATGTCCCACAATGCATCGTCTTGGCGGGTTAGGTTCAGAATAGGTGTGGAAAAAAAGTTTTCTGTTTGTGATATAAACATTCTGACAAACGGGCAATGTAAAACTCAAACATTTAGGAAAAGTCAGGGAAGGAGCAGGTTATAGCTTTTTTTGTGAGTGTGTGTGTGGGGAGGGGGGGGGTATTTACAAAATCAAACGTCAGTGGCCGTTAGCCTAATACCCTGACTACACCGCTCGCACATGTGGCTGCAAAATAAATGTAGAAATGTATGTTATTCAATCATTGCACCCACACTCCTCACGCGGGTCAACGAGCGTCTGCGTTGCCAAGGGCTAAAATACAAGTCCTTTCTATTTCTGACGCAGATCGCGATGCAAGTCCTGCCTCTCCTATCTCCTCATTGGTTTATAGAAGCAGGTACCCACGTGCCATCTCCTCATTGGTTATACCCACGTGGGTGATTGAAAGACGAACTGTGTTGCCAGTCGTCGTGGTAATACTATGAAAGTTTTGATGCCAATAAATTCAAAGATGAAAAAGCCTGGAAGGAGAAGAGATGACTAGAAACGATTCGGTTTACCATTTTATGTGTGGATGAAATTTGTCAGAGTAGAGAACCTTGTGCATTTCAGGTAAAATAACAACTCAATGTTTATATCCCAGGACAAATTAACTAGAAACAGCAAGCTAGCTAAATAGGACAAATGAGCTCGAAAGTGCAAGCTAACTAGCTAAATTGCCATAAATGTCTAATGCTTTTCGACCTGTCCCCAAATTAAGGTAATTGGCTCAGAGTTTGTTTTGATATTTTAACCTGAGTGTCGTGATCGCGTATGGTGTAGGGGGACAAAATAAATGTATGCACGATGGCGCGCACGCGTGAGGCCAGTTTGGGTTCCGTGTAAGGCGTTCTACATGATTTTTTGAGTGACTACCTCATCTCTGTTGCCCGACACACAATTATCTGTAAAGGTCCCTCAGCCGAGCAATGAATTTCAAACACAGATTTAACACACTGCTAAACACTACAAAGATACAAGCGTCCTTCCTAACTCAGTTGCCGGAGAGGAAGGAAACCACTCAGGGATTTCACCATGAGGAAAATTGTGACTTTAAAACTGTTACAGAGTTTAATGGCTGTGATAGGAGAAAACTGAGGATGGATCAAAAACATTGTAGTTACTCCACAATACTAACCTAATAGACAGAGGGAAAAGAAGGATGCCTGCAGAAAATAACAAAACATGTATCCTGTTTGCTTGGGCGAAATCCAATACCACGTTTTATTGAGTACCACTCTCCATATTTTCAAGCATAGTGGTGGCTGCATCATGCTATGAGTATGCTTGTAATTGTGAAGGACCGGTGAGTTTTCATGATAAAAAATAAACGGAATGGAGCTAAGTACAGGCAAAATCCTAGAGAAAAATCTGGTTCAGTCTGCTTTCCACCAGACACTGGGAGATCAATTCACGTTTCAGTAGGACAATTTACCTAAAACACAAGGCCAAATCTACACTGGAGTTGCTTACCAAGAAGACAGTGAATGTTCCTGAGTGGCCGAGTTACAGTTTTGACTTCAATAAAATTGCAAACGTTTCTAAAAACATTTTTTCACTTTAACATTATGGGGTATTGTGTTAAGATGGGTGAGAAAAAAATCTAATCCATTTTGGATTCAGGCTGTAACACAACAAAATGTGGAATAAGTCAAGGGGTATGAATACTTCCTGAAGGCACTGTATGTAGAAACTGTTTTTGTTGTATAGCACACTGTATTACTTATACAACTAATGCAAGGACATGTTACGTAGCTAGGAGTGGTGGGTGCGGAGTCAGGCCAGAGGGGCCTACAACTCGGGGTCTCAATTTACTGTTGAGAGTTAGAATAGTAGAATACACATGGTGCAATTTGGTTGTGAATCAGCAGTTTTCAGTCACTGACAGTCCCTCGATAAGCCACGTCAGCTTACAAGTGTTTTTATTTTTTATTTTCTACATTGTAGAATAATAGTGAAGACATCAAAACTATTAAATAACACATATGGAATCATGTAGTAACCAAAAAAGTGTTAAACAAATCAAAATATATTTTATATTTGAGATTCTTAAAAGTAGCCACCCTTTGCCTTGATGACAGCTTTGCACACTCTTGGCATTCTTGCAACCAGCTTCATGAGGTAGTCACCTGGAATGCATTTCAATTAACAGGTGTGCCTTGTTAAAAGTTAATTTGAGGAATTTCTTTCCTTCTTAATGCATTTGATCCAATCAGTTGTGTTGTGACAAGGTAGGGGTGGTATACAGAAGCCAACCCTATTTATTTTTAAAAAACAAGTCCATATTGTAGCCAGAACAGCTAAAATAAGCAAAGAGAAGCAACAGCCCATCATTACTTTAAGACATGAAGGTCAGTCCATACGGAACATTTCAAGAACTTTGAAAGATGCTTCAAGTGCAGTCGCAAAAACCATCAAGCCCTATGATGAAACTGGCTCTCATGAGGACCGCCACAGGAAGACCCAGAGTTACCTCTGCTGCAGAGGATAAGTTGATTAGAGTTACCACCCTCAGAAATTGCAGCCCAAATAAATGCTTCACAGATTTCAACTAACAAACACAACTCAACATCAACTGTTCAGAGGAGACTGTGTGAGTCAGGCTTTCATGGTCAAATTTCTGCAAAGAAACCACTACTAAGCGACACCAATAAGAAGAAAATACTTGCTTGGGCCAGGAAACATGAGCAATGGACATTAGACCGGTGGAAATCTGCCCTTTGGTCTGATGAGTCCAAATTAGAGATTTTTGGTTCTAACCGCCATGTCTTTGTGAGATAAAGAGTAGATGAATGGATGATCTCTGCCTGTGTGGTTCCCACTGTGAAGCATGTAGGAGGAGGTGTGATGGTGCTTTGCTGGTGACACTGTCTGTGATTTATTTTGAATTCAAGGCACACATAACCAGCATGCCTACCACAGCATTCTGCAGCGATACGCCATCCCATCTGGTTTGCGCTTGGTGGGACTATTATTTTTTTCCAACAGGATAATGACCCAACACACCTCCAGGCTGTGTAAGGGCTATATGACTGAGGAGGAGGTGTGATGGAGTGCTGCATCAGATGACCTAGCCTCCACAATCACCCGATCTCAACCCAATTGAGATGGTTTGGAATGAGTTGGACAGCAGAGTGAAGGAAAAGCAGCAAACAAGTGCTCAGCATGTGAGAACTCCTTCAAGACTGTTGGAAAGGAAATGACAGGTGAAGCTGGATGAGAATGCCAAGAGTGTGCAAAGCTGTCATCAAGGCAAAGGGTGGCTATTTTGAAGAGTCTTAAATATTAAATATATTTAGATTTATTTAACACTTTGTTGGTCACTACATGATTCCATATTTGTTATTTAATAGTTTTGATGTCTTCACTATTATTCTACAATGTTGAAAATAGTAACATTAAAGAAAAACCCTTGAATGAGTAGGTGTGTCCAAACTTTTGACTGGTACTGTATGTTCGCAAGATCACGCAGCAAAGAGTTGTTCAACTTTGATGGAGAATTAACCGTGAAAGAGAACAGCACTGAGTCCTTCATCGATGAGCTATATGAGAGCCGTTACACAAGGTTTTGCACGCCAACAAAATCTTGCTTAGGGCCCCAAAAATGCTAGGGGTTGCCCTGCATAGAATGCAACAGGTTGAACAATCTAATTGGTAAACTATTCTACTATGGGATTGTCTGATTTTGCTGTTGCTTACAGGTGTTGTTGGCTGTGGAAAATTGAATGTGGACAAAAATATTTCATTACATAGGCCTACTACCAGGATTCAGCTCCGCATGGCTTCATTTAATAGCGGGAGTAAACAAGTGGTGGGGTTGCATAAAGCTGAAACACAAATGAAGGGTTGTGGCTTTAATTATATAAAATGTAAAAACTCCACGAAGAAGCCTCTGTAGAAAGGGTTCTACATTGAACCCGAAAGGGTTCTACCTGGAACCAAAAACGTTTCTTCAAAGGGTTCTCCAATGGGGACAGCTGAGGAACCCTTTAAGGTTCTAGATAGCACCTTTTTTCCCAAGAGTGTAGTGTAACCCTTTTCTTGTAGTTTTCGCCCTATATGTTAGGCTACTGTAGTTCAATCTGCAACATGTCCTAGATTTCCATAATACACGACAATCGGTTCCAACGGACGTTTTAATGTCATTAATAATAATAGGCCTTTAGAAATTTGACATCCAGATAATGGATAACCTACGTGCGCGGGCTCGTCGATGTCAAATGAGGATCGATATCAGACTGACCATAAAACATATTTTATGTAAATTATAATTATATTGGATGCTTTCTTATAATGTAAAACGTAATGCAAACTTACCACTCGTGATTATAGTTTTGATGACAGCTTTCAACATGACATAGCTTGCTGGTCTTTGTGGTGAGAAGAAACGATGGTCTGGTGCTGAAAATATTTTTTTGAAAGGAGAAAGATCTGGAAGGATGCAGAAGACTCAAATAATATCACGGAGGGGCGGTCTGATGGCAAACATCTGACTTCACTGAATTAGTGTAAACCAATATGAAGTTGTTGTTGACAAATTCAATTCAACACTATTATAGAAATATGAAAGATTTTCAAAGACTTTGTTAATTAAAATGGTTATTTTAAACGATTGTGTGTAATACTGAAACTGCGTGCGGGGGTGGGCTTTAGCGGTCTTCTCTGGGCAATCCCTTTTCTCGGTTTCCTCCTTAAACATTCCGAGCATTTCAGTTGAAACGAAACTTCACTTGGGGTGTATCTCAATAGTCCTCAGTGGTCCTCTCTCGGTCTTCTCTTTTTCTTCTGTGCTACTGAGTTGAAAGGAGAGGATATGTCCATGATGTATACCTGTACTTTAAGTTAATATTCTTATTTTTTACTATTTCTTATTGTTGTTGTATTGTCGAGATGGAACCTGCAAGTAAGCATTTTGTTGACAATGTATACCAAGCCTATCCCATACATAAGAGTAATAAACTTGAAACGTGTACTGTGCCCTATCCAAATTTTCTCTACACAAATTATATGTAAATCCAGAGTAGGGATCTACTTGAAATGTATTCAAATGCAGACAAACCCAGCAAACATAGCCTACAACCTTGAAGCTGAAAGCTCAGACCATTATTGTGGATCATTCTTAGTCCTCCTACCCTGGTCACAGGATCCGAACCAGCTACAGGACATGCATGCTGGACGAAGCTGAAAGCCAAGTTGGGGACATTGGTGAGAGGACAGCCTACTGTCTGCTGCTCAATAACGTACCATGAAACCTGATCGTATGACTAATTTGAACTTTGTTTTGTGACTACAAATGCAGTCCTGGAATACTCTGTAATAACCATATATCCTATAATTTACTCTGTATGTAATTCTATGGTGATAAAGTTATAAATACTTCATACACATAATGTAAAACACCAATGAGTAGTGTAAACGGATCATCAGGTACAACTCAAATTGTTACTGTAGCCCAGCGAATTTATATAAAAAAATGATAAAATCAGCTGGGAGTATTAATGGTATTATAAGCAATTTTACATTGTTTTTCATAATGCAAATGGTTTATTACAATAATAATAGTAAGCCTTTAATCTGTCACATTCACTGATAAAATTGACTAAATTTGACAGATTAGATATTTTATGTAAAAAAATACAGAATGGTGGTCCTCAAGAGCTTTTGATAGTGATTCGGTGGACCCTGGAACAGAAAAGGTTGATAACCGCTGGCCGGTCCTACACAAAGTGGCATTGTTACCAAGTTGTCTGGTTCTGGTACTCCCTACCCCTTTTGACCAGACTGACATCACTGCTACAGAGGAACTGGGAAGTTATGTCAGGGGTGAAGAAAACAGTGAATAGTCAACATCCCAATACCTAATGAGGGCCCTAAGACCAGGGATGGGCATCTATGATGGGGGTGGGGGCCACCGAAAAACAGAACTCACCATGAGGGGTCGCAGTGGCTCGTGGGTCTGCATAACAGACCATCCACCTACTTTGCAAGAAACATTTATTTTTTGTTTTAAAGTTCGTTTCCGGCAATTCTACAAATTTTGTCAGGGGGCTGAGAGAAGATTTAGCAATTGTATAACTGATTTCATGCAATTCTACTCATTTTGCCATGGGGCGGAGAGAAAAATGTGCGATTTTACAGCTAATTTCCTGCAAATTCTACACATTTTGCCATAGGGTGGCGGCAAATGTTTGCAGTTTTTAATATGATAGCTGATTATCAATGTGACTCACCCCGGTCGGTAATTCGACCATGCTTACTACAAGGCTAGATAGCTGGCCGGTAGACTAATTTACCAATCTAATTTAAAAAATGCTGACATGGCTAATTGAGTGACTGCTGACCCACAACCAAATTTCAAAATTGCACCTTGTGTATTCTATTATTCTAACTGTCAACAGTAGGTGAGACCCTGACTGAGTTCCTAACATAAAACAAATCTATATTAAATAGATTAATATTAAATAGAAACAAATCTATATCTAATCTATATTAAATGCATTAGATTATTTTGTTTATAACATATGCCATCATTATAGTTGCTTGGCATTGGTTGAAGCTCAATATTAAAATCTCCCTACCATCATATCTACAGTAAGCCAATAAAACACCAATGTCGATGAAAATGTGCAAATCAACTTGGAGGTACACAACATACTCTCCTCCTCTCGTTATGATCTGTCCAGCCGTTACCGAGAACCACACCACTATATCAGATTTTTTACAATGAAACTGGCTAGACACTGTAGCTGGCATGCCATTTTAATCCAAATTTGCGGTGACTGACAAGTTACTTTTCAGTGTGTTCCCAAAGATCTGAACCCAGTAAGCAAAATTAGGTTTATACTAGTCAGTGCTGAATAGATTTTGTCAAAAGGAGGAGAAAGATCTGGAAGGATACACAGAAGACATACAAATAGCTAAACTCACAGAGAAGACAGTCTGATGGCAAACATCTGATTTAACTGAATTAGTGTAAAACAATAAGTAATTGTTGTGCACAAATTCAATGGAACACCAATATAAATATAAAAGATTTTCAAAGACAGTTAAAATAGGTATTTTAAATGATTATGTGTTACATTATAGTGAAACTGCGTGCGGGGTGGGCTTTCACTGTCTGTCTCCTCTGGGCAATCCCTTTCCTCAGTTTCCTCTTTACAAATTCAGAGCATTTCAGCAGAAACAAAACCTCACCCCGCTCCCCTCTTTAAAGGGAGAGTCCATATGTTTTGTATAAATGCAAATAGCCATGTCTATGACGTAATAGCCAGGGCAATTTTCCCTATGCACTAAATCAAATATTTGGAACATCATTGAGCACATGTTGTTAGGCCTACACATCATGAAATTGAGGCAAAAATTAGATACAGTAGCCTACAATTAGCAAAATAAATCTACATTTATTGAACGTGAAATTGATTTCAATTGGATTTAAATATATAGGCCTACTGTATCTTTTAATGTAGTCATGTGACAAAACTGCACATAGAGTGGCCGTTTGTTGCCAGCACAAGGTGAATCTGTGAAATGATCATGCTGTTTAATCAGCTTCTTGATATGCCACACCTGTCAGGTGGATGGATTATCTTGGCAAAGGAAAAATGCCCACTATGAGGGATGTAAACAAATTTGTGCACAACATTTGAGAGAAATAAGCTTTTTGTGCATATGGAACATTTCTGGGATCTTTTATTTCAGCTCATGAAACATGGGACCAAAACATTACATGTTGCATTTATATATTTTTTCAGTATACATGTTCATTTCACAGAGGTAATGAACTGCCCATTGATCAGCTCAGCATTTTGATAAAACAGGACCATGTGTGCAAAACAACAGTTGCCGTACCAGGCGGTGATACAGCCCTACAGGATGCTCTCAATTGTTCATCTGTAAAAGTTTGTGGGGGTTTTTAGGTGACAAGTCAAATTTGTTCAGCCTCCTGAGTTAGAGGCGCTGTTGCGCCTTCTTCCCCACACTGTCTGTCTGGGTGGACCATTTTAGTTTGTCCGTGATGTGTACGCCGAGGAACTTAAAACCTTCCACCTTCTCCACTGCTGTCCTGTCGATGTGCTCCTTCTGCTGTTTCCTGAAGTCCACGATCCTCTCCTTTGTTTTGTTGACGTTGAGTGAGAGGTCGTTTTCCTGACACCACACTCAAGTGCCCTCACCTCCTCCCTGTAGGCTGTCTCGTCGTTGTTGGTAATCAAGCCTACTACTGTTGTGTCGTCTGCAAACTTGATGATTGAGTTGGAGGTGTGCAAGGCCACGCAGTCATGGGTGAACAGGGAGTACAGGAGGAGGCTGAGCACTCACCCTTGTGGGGCCCCAGTGTTGAGGATCAGAGAAGTGGAGATGTGGTTTCATACCTTTACCACTTGGGGGCAGTCTGTCAGTTTTGTTTGATATATAATAGACCAACATACAGTGGCTTGTGAAAGTATTCACCTTGGCCATCTTCCTATTTTGTTGCCTTACAACCTGGAAAAACCTGGGGATTTGTATCATTTGATTGACACAAACATGCCTACCACTTTGAAGATGCAAAATATTTTTATTGTGAAGCAAACAAGAAATTAGACAAAAAAACAGAAAACTTGAGCGTGCTTAACTACTCACACACCCCCCCATTCTTCAAGGAAAAACTGCTCCAGCTCCTTCAAGTTAGATGGGTTCCGCTGGTGTACAGCATTCTTTAAGTCATACCACAGATTCTCAAATGGATTGAGGTCTGGGCTTTGACTAGGCCATTCCAAGACATTTAAATGTTTCCCCTTAACCACTCAAGTGTTGCTTTAGCAGTATGCTTGGGGTCATTGTCCTGCTGGAAGGTGAACCTCCGTCCCAGTCCCAAATCTCTTGAAGACTGAATCATGTTTCCCTCAAGAATTTCCCTGTATTTAGCGCCATCCATCATTCCTTCAATTCTGACCAGTTTCCCGGTCCCTGCCGATGAAAAACATCCCCATAGCATGATGCTGCCACCACCATGCTTCACTGTGGGGATGATGTTCTCAGGGTGATGAGAGGTGTTGGGTTTGCAGACATAGCGTTTTCCTTGATGACCAAAAAGATACATTTTAGTCTTGTCTGACCAGAGTACCTTCTTCCAAATGTTTTGGGAGTCTCCCACATGCGTTTTGGCGAACACCAAACGTGTTTGCTTATTTTTTTCTTTAAGCAATTGCTTTTTTCTGGCCACTCTTCCGTAAAGCCCAGCTCTGTGGAGGAAACGGCTTAAAGTGATCCTGTGGACAGATACTCCAATCTCCGCTGTGGAGCTTTGCAGCTCCTTCTGGGTTATCTTTGGTCTCTTTGATGCTCTCCTTGCCTGGTCTGTGAGTTTTGCTGGTCGGCCCGCTCTTGGCAGGTTTCTTGTGGTGCCATATTCTTTCCATTTTTGAATAATGGATTTAATGGTGCTCCGTGGGAGGTTCAAGGTTTTGGATATTTTTTTATAACCCAATCCTGATCTGTACTTCTCCACAACTTTGTCCCTGACCTGTTTGGAGAGCTCCTTGGTCTTCATGATGCCCCTTGCGTAGTGGTGTTGCAGACTCTGGGGCCTTTCAGAACAGGTATATATACTGAGATCATGTGACAGTTAGATTGCACACAGGTGGACTTTAACAAATTGTGTGACTACTGAAGGTAATTGGTTGCACCAGATCTTATTTAGGGGCTTCATAGCAAAGGGGTCGAATACATATTCACGCACCACTTTTTTTTATTTTATTACTTCACTAATTTGGACTATTTTGTGTATGTTCATTACATGAAATCCAAATAAAAATCCATTTAAATTACAGGTTGTAATGCAACAAAATAGGAAAAACACCAAAAGGGGATGAATACTTACAGTGCAAGGCACTGTAGCTACTGTAGTAGCCCAAAGCTGTGTGCTGTAGAACCTTGGAAGAGCATGGGTGGAGTAGGCATTGTAGTGCTCATGTGAATTTATTTTATTTTTCTGCTTCAGACAAATATCCTACTTCTCACTTAAAACATAGTTTTTTTGTTCTTAATTGAAGAGTAAACTGAACTCAGAAGAATAGTACAGAGCAGTGAAAAATATTTTATGTAGAGTGAAATCACATCATCGCAGTCAAGTCCAAATGTACGATTGGAATGTACGATGAACTTGAAACATTGGGGCGGTAATAGTTTCCTTAACATGTTGGACAATATTAAACATTTACATTTCAGGACAGATATGTGGAAGAACTGATATGCTGTACATAAAATGTTACATAAAATGGGAGATAAATAACAGAAGCAGAATAGAATCATTAGCTAAACATTATAAAGCTATTACATCTATATTATTTGGAAATTTTCCTTATCTGTAGTATTGGAGGCTGAAATGTTTGTCTGGATTCTTTTCGCTAAAATATTTAAATCGTTAAAGCAATTCTGGTATGAAGCAAACAAAATACTTTACATCACTTTTGAAACATTAGTATAAAAAACAAGGCGCTTTTGAATAAACACACACCATGTAGATAGGAAAGATATGATCATTTGAAGATGAAATCTTGAATATGAGAATGAATACTTTAGTGACTCCAACAAAACAGCTGGTCCTGTCGTGGAAATTCTAATCAATAATGAGGAGCGACAAGGTCAATCACCAATCAGGATATTACTTTATTCAAAACATATTAATAAGGAAAGCACAGAATATTAACGATGGCTGGTTGACGAACCACCCTTAGATTACATAAAACAACCATTTGATCCTATAACATAATCTTGTAATTTTGCTCCCACAGACCCCACTCAATTTACTGTACGGATACTGCAGAAAATAATGTTTGCCTTCTAATACGTAACATCAAACAAATCAAAAACTATAGATTGTACCAAAGGAAGGCCAATCTAGTGTAAAGTATTTGGGATTTCTTTGAACAGCACTTCATGATACATTTGACAAACATGACTTAAGAGTGATTTTATATTGATTTTCATAGTATTGACTTAAAAAACATGTCCATTTTGCAGGAGTAATAAAGGTATTTATAATTAACCATGTTTTATAAACTAATTACACATCTCATCAAAATGAATCAGAACAGAAAATGATATATAGGGTGAGCTATGAACAATCTATAGAATTGCACCATTTAATGTTACAAAGTCTAATGCTCCTCAATAAGACCTATAGGTTCCAGACACTTGGACAGTGATCTTAAACCATCCACTCCAGAACTTTCCTCTAGTCACTTCAACACAACATGGTAGCCATCATTATTTTCATCTGCAATTAGAAGACAATCAGGAAAAACTATTAGACTTTAAAAAATATATTTCAAAATTGCATATCTAGATGAGGTTCTGTGCTATTAAGTGAGGGGAATATATTACATTTTAGAGTGCTGATAACAAAGCTGGTTTCCTCAGTGAAGTTCTGCACCATCTGAGAAAGACGTTTGTTTTGTGATTAAAATGACATACTGTATCTTTCTCTCTATTGGTATGATTCTGGTAGTTAGAAAGAAAAGAAGGTCGCCACACATTCTATTGCTCCGATCCAATTGATTTATTAATGAATTAACCAACGTTTTGACAGATGGCTGTCTTCATCTGGGTTTTGGTTGATGCTGGTAGTATCATCTACTTCACAGTATTATGAACAGTGTTATGTATAGAAGGGCCCTTCTGCTATGTTGCCCCAGAGCTTAGAGACCCCAAATATATATCAGTCAATCAGTAACTAGACATCATAATCAAGTGCATGGAAACAGCTGTGGCCAAAACAGCCAGGCCTGAGCGAGAGTTGATCCCGAATCCATAGGCCTACATACCCCTGTTCCCTACCAAACCAGGGCACAGAGGGACAAACAACCACCCGAGGGCCTCAGTATGTGGTTTACTTAACAACATGACGACCTCAAACCCTAGCTAGCACTCGTCACTGATCCCCGCCCTTATCACTACTCACAACTAGTAACATCATGACCCAACACACCTTGCTTTGGAGCATGTCAAAAAATGGTCTCATGAATAAATAAAAACCAATCCAACTCTGCTTCCATACTTTCTCACCTCATCAGAGACCAGCACGTGGATCCCAGTAGGTCCTTGTCTGTAGATGTGGCTGATCTGCTGGGGAGTTACATTGTAAAAGGAGAGCTATCTTCTCTGAGAGGGCTCACAGTGTTAGGTCCTCTAGATAGAGAGTGTGGTATACTGTGGACATGGGAGGGAAGAGATCCTAATCAGTTAAGAAATATTGGTCTGGTTTCCCAAACAGAGACAGATTTTGTACAGCCTAGTCCTGGACTAAGAGGAATGTTCAATGGAGATTCTGTGGGATGTAATAAGCTTGGTCTGTGGTGGTTCAAGGCCTGTTGCTGACACACATAGATTGTGAGGCGGGGCTGTATACACATGCACAGTGGATTCCACAGGAATAGGCTTGTTAAGATATAGAGCTATACACTTGAACAAAGCACTAAACATGTGAAGTGTTGCCATTTTGACGATTTACATTTAGACTGACGAGAGAAACTGAAGGAGAACCTAGTATGACCTCACAGCAGGCAGGTTAAACGTCATACTGAGGGTTTACATGAAAGAGACTGGAGATGACAATGTGGACTGGCTTCCCTGAGTTCAGACAGAGTGCAGTGAGGGAGAAATTTTGCGTACGCACACGGCCTGGAGACAACAACACACACACAGGGAGAGATGGACACAAACAAAGGGAGAGATGGACACAAACAAAGGGAGAGATGGACACAAACAAAGGGAGAGATGGACACAAACAAAGGGAGAGATGGACACAAACAAAGGGAGAGATGGACAAACACACAGGGAGAGATGGACAAACACACAGGGAGAGATGGACAAACACACAGGGAGAGATGGACACAAACAAAGGGAGAGATGGACACACACACAGGGAGAGATGGACAAACACACAGGGAGAGATGGACAAACACACAGGGAGAGATGGACAAACACACAGGGAGAGATGGACACAAACAAAGGGAGAGATGGACACAAACAAAGGGAGAGATGGACAAACACACAGGGAGAGATGGACAAACAAAGGGAGAGATGGACAAACACACAGGGAGAGATGGACAAACACACAGGGAGAGATGGACAAACACACAGGGACAGATGGACAAACACACAGGGAGAGATGGACAAACACACAGGGAGAGATGGACAAACACACAGGGAGAGATGGACAAACACACAGGGAGAGATGGACACACACACAGGGAGAGATGGACACAAACAAAGGGAGAGATGGACACAAACAAAGGGAGAGATGGACACAAACACACAGGGAGAGATGGACAAACACACAGGGAGAGATGGACACAAACAAAGGGAGAGATGGACACAAACAAAGGGAGAGATGGACACAAACACACAGGGAGAGATGGACAAACACACAGGGAGAGATGGACAAACACACAGGGAGAGATGGACAAACACACAGGGAGAGATGGACACAAACAAAGGGAGAGATGGACAAACACACAGGGAGAGATGGACAAACACACAGGGAGAGATGGACAAACACACAGGGAGAAATGGGGAGAGATGGACAAACACAAAGGGAGAGAAACACAAATGGGGAGAGATGGACAAACACACACAGGGAGAGAAACAAAGGGAGAGATGGACAAACACACGGGGAGAGATGGACAAACACACAGGGAGAGATGGACAAACACACAGGGAGAGATGGACACAAACAAAGGGAGAGATGGACAAGGGCTCCATCAAACATGCATTGGATCTGAGAAAGGTTTGTCTTGGTTTTGCTTTTTTATTACAGTTTTTGGGGGTAATTTTTACTCCCTTTTCTCCCCAATTTCGTGGTATCCAATTGGTAGTTACAGTCTTGTCCCATCGCTCCAACTCCCGTACGGACTCAGAAGAGGCGAAGGTCGAGAGCCATGCATCCTCCGAAACGCGACCCTGCCAAGGGTCACTGGACAATTGTGCGCCGCCTCATGGGTCTCCCGGTCAAACCCAGATCAGTGCCTTAGACTGCTGCGCCACTCAGGAGGCCCGAGTAAGGTTTGTCTAAAGCAACTAGTAACATTATGACCCAACACACATTGTTTTGGAGCATGTCAAACTGTGCATATTATACACAATGTATGATATTCGTTAGCAAAATGTCTCTAGCATCATCATACTTGCAATCCAGCCATGTAATATTCCTAAAAGCTAGGACAACACAGACTGACGCTGAGAAAGTAATCTCTTTCCACAACAGCAGGAACTTATCCCTAGATTAAGGAACACCTTAGCCAATAATAACTCTTACTTTCAGACAGTCTTCACAAGCGCTTTGTTAGAATGTGGGCGGAAGCTATGACCTTATTTTCATTGGAAGATGTTTTTTAGGCGAGGTCCTCCTTAGTCAGAAAATATTGCACTAGATTCTAGAACAACCGCATTACACAACAGGATAGGGGACAGCCCTTTCTTTAAACAAACAACACACTTTGGGTCTAGAAAGTCTCAGTGACATGTAGATAATAAAAGAGTAGACACAGGGGACTAAATATAGAAAACCAAGAGGTAGACGATCAGCTTGAGAAACAGGCAAGACTAAACCTCAGCGACCTCTGACCCCTAACCCCTAACTCAGCAAGTGGAGGAAGAGGTATAGAGTTAGACATTAGTACCAGTTAGGCAGGAGAGAGAGACAGAGAGGAGGGGTGGGGAAGGAGAGAGATAGCGGTGACAGAGAGACAGGAGTGAAAGAGCTGAGTGAGCGGGAGAAAGAGGTCTCATTGGTAATGGACTGCAAGCAGTACACTCCACAGGGACGTGTTAGGGCAAGAACAGAGGGACAGCATCTGGATTGCAGCACGCGTCAGTATCAAACTGCGCCATTTTTTTGGGGGTTCATTAATTATCACAATCAAAGCAGTAAACACGTGAAGATGTAAAGTGTTGCCATTTTGTTGGTCTGTTATAGGTACTTTTTCTGTAACTGTAGTCTAGTCTCACCTTCCTTTGATGGCATTGAACAGTTGGATGCCATCTGCCAGACCACAGATTTGGATCAGGTCCTCTCTGCTCATCTTCAACAGGTCAGCGCCTACAACATTCACAAAAGATCCACAGCTACTTCCAAACGGGTCTGATGACATTTTGGAGGAATAAAGACACAAAGAGAAAATTCCCAAATTCCCAGGCCTTTGGCATTAGAAAGTGAGAAACAATTATAGATTTGTAGATGTGTGTCTGACAGTCATCTGAGTGCAATTCATGGGTGAATTATTTCACCTTTAAAATACATTTTCTAACCTATAACTTTGATTTTCACTGGAAAATAAACCCCTAGGCATCAAAACAAAAATATACAAAGACAGCTTACACTTAGAAACAAACATAACATCTTCAAGCAAATTTCTGCCAACAGTGTACAGGAAGGAACAAACTAACAGTATGTTAAGTCTTACATTAGATGAATCACACATACACACACACTTTAAATACTTTATTTGAATCCACCAATCAAATGTACAAAAAAAGAATCCAAACATTTCAAAAGGTCCCTGTATGCATGGCACAGGTACAGAAAGCACCTTCTCCAAACAGCTAGGCTGCCCACGACAGCTGAAAGAGAGCAGTACCTAGCCAATTGCTTTGCCCTAGTTTTTATCAGGCCTGCAATTTGGAGCCCGCGCACTGCAAGCCTGTGTACCTGGCCGAGACTGCCGAATATCAGCGCCACCAGCTTGCACCTACACCCTAGGCTGTCCAAGCGTACCGCGATGGGCTGGTACTTAAACAGCTTCTCGGCAAAGGCCCGCTCTGTGTAGTCATCAAATGAGCAGCCCACTTTAAAAATGAGCACACACACACTATAGAGTACCTGAGAAAGTGTAGATGATCCTACAGAAAGGCGGGAACCTGTGACACTGAAGCGTGTCCTGTGGTGAGGACGATGGCACAAGATGCTACATGTCAAAAAGAAGAATAATAACTAGCTGTAGCACCCACTGACTGCCCTTCGTCTCCAAACAATCACCTAAAAAGATAAGAGATGAGAGCAATGGCATTAATACTACTCCTGCTGTTACTTACTCAGAAGAGCAGCCAGACAGAATCAGCTCCCCCTGCTGGATTGGAGAGCTGTTGCTATAAAAGTAAAGTGTAACACAAACGGGGAAGAGAACAAGAGTTAGGTCATTGAGTAATGATTTGTGCTGATCGGACTAGTGCAAATAGGCAGTTCCAATGGATTGGACGGTAGATAATGGAGGATCCAATTTGGCTGAACTGAGACCTTGTCCTACATTTGCCTGACGAATCATACTGAATTTTATTCCGCCCTCCCTCCCTCCCTAAATCCATTTATCGCTACATACATTCAGTCGTTGACTACCACCGCAGAAGTCCTTTCTGCTGACGTCAAAGTGAGGGGCATTGTACAAAACAAGTCATCAGCATTTGGATCGTTTCTAACCAATCAGAGTATCAAAGCCAATGACTATTTCTGAAATGCAGCTTTCCCCATGTGTGTTAAGGCTCTGGCCCAATTCATCGGTTTCTGGGACCAATTAGAACAGCTTAAATGTGCTTGTATTTGAGAAGTAGTCGGGGAGGAGATCATATCCAGACCCATTATGGAGAAGAAGCGTAAGTGGGGTCAAGGCGTTTGGCATAAGGATTCCTACATAAGGATTCTTTGCAAAATGGGTTGTGCAACTGAACTGCCAAAGATGCAAATAGATACATCCAGAAACGAAAGGCGTTAGCACACAGGCACTCACTCAGTCACAACCCACAGCCACAATAATTCTAACCCTAAACCTAACACCTAAGCCTAAAATAGCCTCCTCACTTCTCTGAATTCTAGTTGGTTTACTATTCTTGTGACTACTTCTGGTTTCTCACAAGTATAGTAAAATGTGTGCAGACACACACACGCACGCACGCACGCATGTACACACCTGCTGCTACCAGACTCTTATCATTATTGCTAATTAAATACTGCACAATTTAAACACTTGCCTCCCAATCCCCCCTTCCCCAAAACACATGTAATTATTGGACTATAAATTCTTTCTTCCTGTATTATACTTATGCTAACGTCCTGCAATAAAAAATAAAAAATGCCATGGGGGAAAGAGAAAACATTGCAGTTTTAAAGCTAATCTCCGTAATGCTGAGAGATAATGTTGCTGTTTTAAAGCTCATTTCCAGCAATTCTACACATTTTGCCATTGGGCATAGAGGAAAGTGTGTAGTTTTAAAGCTAATCTCAATCTACTCTACACAGTTTGCTATGAGTCTGCTTGCTATGAATTCTATCTGATGGCCTTTGTATGTTTAGGTAAAAATACAAATAATGTCCAGTTTGGAACACTGACAAGTAAAGAGCATAAAAAAAAAGATTGTTCTATTCTACTGAGTCATTTACTTTATGTTCGTATTCTTATATTTTATTACTTCTTAATGTTGTTGCACTGTCGAGAAGGAACCTGAAAGTAAGCATTTCATTGGACGGTGTATTTACCATGTGTACCTTGTACATTTGACTAATAAAACTTGAAACTTTAGTTTTACCTTTCAGTGAAGCTACATGAAGTAGGGGAGCTGTGGTAGGCTGGGAAAGGAGTGCAGTTAGTGCTACCGAGATTTGGGGCATCAGGCCAAAGGGAACACTGAAACAAAAGAGGCAGAACGCTCTCAAATAAGATGGTCCTGGCAGAGAGCGTGGCAAGTCTGGTTCATGTTTTACTAGGACATTGTGATTGTAGTCTGACACAGACATAGGTGGGAAATCCAAGAAACCAAAACCAGGTTAGTAGAAAACCATCACTATTTGTTCTGGAACAATAAGCACTTAACTTGATAGGACTTTTTTTTAATCAATCTTTCCCCTGTCAGTCTTCAGTTTGCAATCAGCTCCTTTTGTCTTCAAGAAAAGACAAGAAAACATTAGTTAAGTACAGAAAGAAAATAAATGAACAAATAGCTCCCACCCACACCCACTAAGAGTCCCTTTACCTTGAAGACCTCGACCTGACAGCTGGAGAAATGCACATGCTCCAGGTACTCTCCGTGCTTGTTCGGAGTGAAGGTGTCTATCTGGATACGGAAGGGCACTCCCTTCTCCCCGCCATGCTTCCTAGGGGTTAACTCGGTGCTAATGCAGTTGACCTGCACACAAACAAACAACATACACAATCCATGAGTCATTCTATATGGTAATTAGAGTTTCAAATGCAAGAGACGTGTGGGATTGGAAAATAGTCACTCTGGGAAGTGGGAACTCACAAATACTTTAGAAATTCCTTAAATTCACCTTAAAAAAATCATTTTATATGTCAACGTGATTTTACTTTAATCCCAATTCCACCTCTGGACCCAAATAAGATAGAAAGCAGGGAAAATAAAGTTATTTGACCGTGTTACCTGAATGAAGACGGATGTGTTCTTGACAGGATCCCAGAGAAACTTTACAGTGGTGTGCTGCAGCGAGTGGGCACGAGGCTTGACGACACCCACAGAGAGGGGAATATCTGGACACAATCAATAAATCAGTCAATGAAACAATCAGTCAATCACAGCAGGCAAGAAGGAATTGTAACGCTCTATTTTACACCCCGCCTTTTACCAGGTAGTTACTTAGAAATTACTAGTTAAAATGATAAATACCTAATAACTGAATAGTAATTATACTTCAACATCAGACCTGTTATAAAGTTGATACAAAAGGTAATGTAGAAATCCTCAGATATCATAGGTCAATTATCAAACATAGACTGTGGTCAGACTTTACTTAAGACGTTCTCTGGTGTCATGACGTTGCCCTCTTTGGGTACAGCAAGCCCCATCCCCCTCTCCCTGCCACCCCCTTGCCTCCTTCAACTAGGCTGCTGTGGTCAGAGAGGTCGTAAATTCCTGAGAAGACCCTGCCTCATGGCTACACAGTATAACAACAGAGTGAATTTTCATAGAGAACAAAGGAATTTCTTCCACCTTACAGAACTTGAGGTCCGAACAACATTTATGTTCCGGAGAAGGTATAAAAGACTGGTGAAGAATCCAGCTACGAACTGGTCCGTTTGTTACATTTTGGTGAGGCTCATGGGAGACGGTGCAGCCACATTACCGTAACGCTGTTTATATAATAGCCTCAGATATGAGATTTACATCTAATTGTTGTATAAGATGAATGAGTGAGTATGATACTGTTTGTAAAATTGTGTAATGTGATTTTGGACTGTTTAATGAAGGAAACTCCAATTCCCTTTTGAGTTGAACTGAATCAGAGGACCGCCCATGAGCCCAGTTAGGGTCAGGCATCCTGGGACTGCCACTTTTCTGCAATTCCGAATAAAACCCCAACTTTGAGAAGTTCTCACTGGACCATGATTTCCTCCATTATGATAGGACGAAGGTTGCAGACCATTGCTGAATATTTTAACCATACCACGTGGTTAAACTCTTAGACTATCGATACCGACAGAATAAGAACAAGTCTTTGATATTAATTACTAGTCTGCAGCTAGGAATTCGGTATCATTGAACGCGAAGACCGACAACCACCAAAACATTCATTCTACAACAACATGAATGAATGAATGTCGCTCTGCACTATCCCCTCTAACCACGACAGACAGAGAGAGACGGACAATTCTACAAAAGAAACAAACTTTTCAACAGCGATCAAGACGACACACTGAGCGTAAATATATATATTGATTGCAATTGTTCCCGAATGAGTGAGCGTTCATGTGCAAAGGATTAGAATTTCAATTGTTATAATTATCACTCTGTAGTGACTTCTCAGCTGACTCCCCCTTTTGTCCACCAAGCCGCGATGCCGGTTTAGCCCACTAGGGCACATTTCTCTATCATTTCTGTAACCATATTTACTTTGTTTGTTTGTGTGTGCACTTCTGTGATTGTTTAGTTAGTTAATAAATAAATGATTTAAGACAATTGATGTATGGATGACTCATAGTGAAGACTGGGTTCGTGCAGATAACCAACAATTTACGATGTTTGGAATGAGACTAACGTGAGGTAAAGTAAATAATTCATTAATTCGAAGACTAATTGATCAGATATAAAATATCTGAAAAGTTATTAGGAAATTATAACTTTGTAATCTGAATATTTTCCTTGGTGCCCAGACTTCCTAGTTAATTACAGTTACATGATTAATCAGTTTAATCGCATAATACTAATTACAGAGAATCTTTGATAAAAACTAAAAGTCTTCATTTAATGATAGTAAAAGACACGACACTGGTCTGCAGGCAACCAGACTCACCTATATCCAGGATCCTGGCCCCGGTATGTTCCATTTTCATTCCTCCAGCTGCTGATGTTCTGTGTACTGCAGGCGGCAGTCGTGAAACACCACATGCACAATGCTCTGTGGACAAGCAGGACAAAGCATTAGTACAGAGCACAGTGCCTAAGCAAGGCAGTCTCGCATGTGACCAATCACCATGACGTTCGGCAAAGTGCGAAAAGCTACACACATTCCCCCAGAAGAACCATTTACAGATCATTTCGTCAGGCAGCATTAAAGGAGTGGAAATTCTATGGATTTCATCAACCTTGGCTTCAGCTCATACGAGTAACACTTAAAAGAACAGCCTACAGATTCCCACAGAGTAAAAACATATCAAGGGAGATCATGCTGCCGTTAAAGATGGAATCCGCAGAAGGGGGAAACAGCGCCACTGGCTGCCCCACCACCATCGCTATTGTTGCCGAACTAAGGAGCGTCGCGCAGCATGGTAAAATAAAAATACACCGTGCGATGATGTCCGATGAATGTTTCGCCATTAAGGATTCCGGCTTTATAGCCATCGGAGTCCATTATGTCTGATTGTTGTGAAGTAGATAACTGCCTTTATATCGCAATTATTTGTTGACAGAAGCTGTGGGATAAAAACATCTATGAGTGCTATTAAGACATTAGTGAGGAATCAATAGTAGCCGTTTGAAATGTCACCAATTGACAACTTTTTGCAAAGCACATACATACAGCGTTGAATGTTTAAACCGCTGGTCTGGACAGGTAACAACAGAGTAGATAACATACTTTATTATTGTTTCCACACATACAAAAGGACATCAGTTCATGTTTCTCCTCGCGGTTGCATTAGTATTAAGTTAATTGCACACTTTTAAACCTACTAAGATGATAAAACAAATTGTAAAAAACAACCTGTAAAAACAACCTGTTTCCGTTCATTTCAGGCTATTACACGGAGAGACTCAGGCATTACTGCCCAGAGCCCAAGGCCATAGACAGACCAACATGTCATACGTTTTTCCAAGTGCCACCTGTTCCATTCTAGTGTTGTTACATTGCTTCATTGAGCACAACCGAAATCTGACGGTCCTTTCCAGCCTGACGACACGGAACTTTCAAGTGGATGAAGCTGTGTATTCAGACATGTCTAAATTCAATCAAATGACTTCATTTTTGCAATATGCATATCAGCCTTTGTTTTAAAGAAAGTCATTTGATTGACATATCTTTATCTATTACCATTGAAATTCAAACTCTTGACTCCCATAATTGAAATCACTTAAAAAACAAAACATAGATCCAACATATTATAACAACCTGCAACAAAATGTACAAACAGTGGCAACTTGAGTTGTACTAATGGGTGTTATTCATAAACCAAATGGCATCTTCAATATACCACTTGTTATTTTTCAAATAATGAAATAAAAGTTAAACAAGGTTTCGTTTACAACAAACAAAACGTGTCTTACTGAAGATATAAACAAAGGATTGTCCTAATTTCCTGCTATAAGATAAAACACTCTTGATTTACATTTCAACAATGTAAAAAGATGTAAAAACTTTACAAGTCCCAGAAAGCAGAATTGTCCCAGAAAGCAGAATTGTACGTAAGATAAACATATGCAAAAAGAGCAAATAACACAACTAGAAGGTAAGTGATGTGTTGTGTGATGAAGCTGGTGTGTTGTAGGGTAAGCTGACCTGAGTGGTGTGTGTAGTGTTGTCTAAGTTCAGAAGGGGAGAAGTTGGATGATACTACCAAGTCTTCAAAGATGGCACCTGCCCAAACCCTGAAGTGGAAAGAACAGGATTGAGGAGTCACCTGTGTGTTGACAGTTTCAGGAAATGGAGGATACATAAACAGATAAAGAAAAAAAGGTCAGGGAATAGGATACATGAAAGTCAAAAATACATACACAATACAATTAACCTACCTTTAAACATTTGCTGCTTATATCTGTATACTACACTAGTTTTCTGTTAACCATACGAATTTCGTAGGACTGACCTACATTTTAAAACATTAAAACAAACTTGATTAAAATGGAAAAATGTTAAATAAATGAATCATATAAAGGGGCAGTGTAGGAATAGGAATGTATTCAATTCAACACCTTTTCTTTTTTTTAAACTTTAAAAGTCAGGTGGTGCCTCTAGAGAGCCCTTGCAGTACCCCCCAAAGGTTTTCAACCACATTATGGTTGAGCCTGCCAATTGTAAACTGCAAATCTTTACTGTTACAAAATCCATCCTAGCAAGCGCTTCTGTGGAATAGTAATATCATATAAACATATACAAGAGAGAGAATATGACCAATACATTAACTTCCTTTGCCTAAAGATGAGCTTGAAGTTGTTATTCCACATTTTATCTGTGCTGAGGGAGAATGTTCTTCTGAGTGGGCCTACACTCAATGAAATGAGTTCTTCAATCCCATCCAACAACATGTGCATTTAGTCATAAAGAAAGATAGCTACCTTGGTTTAGATAAGTCAGTGTTTCATCCTGCTGTTTTACAGCGGGCGAGGTTGCTGCACAGAGAACATATTGAAAAGGAGAGTTTGGCACCATTATCTGTTGCATGTCATTCCTCATCGTGTTTCAGGAAAGGTGACAAAATATCTTGAGAGCAGAAAAAGAGGGGAGGGAGAGTTGTGGTTGATCATTAGAAGATTTATCAAATCACAAATAAGTCAGAGGCTTCTTTATGGTCAGCCAGAGATTGATCTCATCAGCACCTCTTGGCCAAGGTGCAAAAGTAGGTAAAAAAAAACAACTTGTATGATGCATAATCACATTGCACAAAATTATTTAGGCATTGATGTGTACATTATATTTATTCCTGAAATAAATTGGAATAGGTCAATTTGCAAGGCCTCGGCCAAAGTTCATGCAAGCAAGACTCAAGTGTGATAACGGTGAAATAGGTAAAACAAGTTTAAAAAGTTGAGGGTGTCATGGTCTTAGTGCACTAATAAACAATTATTGTTGATTTCAGTCCCCTTCAAATAAAGCATTTAAGAAAAAAAGTCAAGTTTTTCTCTATTGCATGAAACTTTTCTGATGATAAAAACGTCTCCTAAAAATACAAACGTTTCCCGATTGGAGATGTCCACTTACCGAATATAACTTGCAGTTGAATGCTGATGGTAGTGCTTGGGCTGGTTGTGCCAAAACAACATGTTTTCCAGTGCAGCGTCTATGGTATCCCCAGAAACAGAGAATGGGAATAGGATATGGCACCCTTATCTGTCACTTCCACAGGTAGGTCTGCTAGCTCTCTCAGACATTTGCTGGCCAGCACCCTGCTACAGGCTTATATACCCGCTATGACATTACTTTCACTTTATTAGGATACCTTACATGACCTTTGAGAAGCAGACTGGGACTTACCGTTTGTATCCCAAATGGCACCCTATTCCCAATATAGAGCACTACTTTTGACCCGGGCCCATATTGCTGTGGTCAAAAGTAGTGCACTATGGAGGGAATAGGGTGCCATTTGGGATACAATCACTGACCCACCTCCCCTGCCCCGTTGGTAATGGTAACCTAAAATCAAATATTTTTTTCCTAATGACAAGCACAGTCAGATCTATATTCATGTAACAAAGAAATGTGGCTAACACGGCTGGTTAATATTTAGACGGAAGAACTAAGCACACCTCGGCACTCAACTCTGTAAATGAATGGGAGACTGAGCAATCCAACTGCAAACAATGCTGCTGATACCTCGAGTCAAAGTGGATCAACTAAATATACAAAGACCAACCTACATAAAGTATATTATAAAAAGGTGAATCAACTTTCATGGTTGTTTATTTCTAGAGCAAACAAATGTACATTGTTGCAAATCATCTATCACAGGTGGATGTTAACGAAACCCTTCTGTACAAGTTGTCATGAAAATCTAAATAAAACAATTATATAAATACAGATATGAATCTTACATGACAAAACAAACACAAATAATAACATGCATAGTGAACAGATTTCTAGGAATACCATCATCAATCAGTAGGTCATGTGGACTGTAAATGAGCCAGATCTTCATGAGTCATCAGCCAATACAGTACTTTATGTCTGTATCAAAATGACTGGCTTCTCCCTTACACACAATAAAATACAATTAACATACTTGTAAAAGGATGATGGGCCCCATTTGAAAACAAAAACATTTATTTTGCGATTTGAAACTTAAGCAGATGGGAATCGTTGCCAGATACTGTACTTAAGTACCAAGGTACACACACAGCGTACCTTATAAAGCCACATGCCCAAATATGTAGTACTTTACTAAAGGACAACTAGGATGCTTTTACAGTGCATGTCTGCTTGGCATTTTGAGACGGTTATGCCCTGTACAGTGTACATAATTGTCTAGGGCAGACAGACTGTTAAGTTTTGGTCAATTTACAGAACTCAGTGAGTGTATTGCGGCCAGGTGTCTTCCTCCCCTACCAAAATAATAACTTAATTGTTGTAAAGGCTGACCAAACTGATGAGGTTACAAGTGCACTTCAACAGCCAAAACAGGACCCATCGATTTAAGGCAGCACAAATTGGATGTGTGCCCAAAAACATGCAAGCTAATTCGCTAACGAGCAACAAAGTGAGACAGCCAACCTTTTTATTTCATTTCATGAAAATTGCGAAGCGGTGATTGATCAAAAGTTATGTACAAAATACTTAGTTTGCTCATCATGGTATTTTCTTTATTGCAGAAGCTGTAGTTAGGTGAAGGGAAGGTGTGTGTAATACTGTATTATTATAAACAACTTATATTTGCATCATCATGGTGAATATGATTGTATCTGTTTGCAAGCCTGTTGAGTGTAGTTCATGGGGTAATGGTTTCACATTTTTAAGATCGGAGAACTTCTGTATGTACATCCATCCTCTCCTTTCAACAGTACAAGTGATCCAAACATTATTTAGGAAAATTAACATAAGGCCTGGTAGGGCCGGTTTCCTGGACACAGATTAAGATTATAAACACACTTTCAATTGATATTCTGTATTGAGAATAGTTTCTAATCCAGGACTAGAATGAATCTGTGTCCGGGAAACCAGCCTGTAGTTTCTTTAGATTCTGTCTCAATGAATGCACTGATCTCCTTCCGAAACCGAGCATGTAACTTCGCATTATCTACAAGTGTAGGGTTTTTACTCATCAGACAAGTACACGTTATAAGCAGCGTCATAGTTAACAAGTTAAATGCCATAATCTGGCTACAAAGGTGGAAAAAGGGGGGGAATAAATAAATGTGACACTGGTTTGTTTGTTGTCATGACTGATAATAGCCCATTCATTCAGTGTCTGACATCATTAGCAACATGGTCATTGAATAGGTTGAGAACACTCATTCTAATTTTAGGAGTTGGGAGGGATCCATTAAATTTCACTTGATTGATTCAGGGATTTTTTACATTTTTATGTATTATTGTGTTTTCTTCTCTAAATAATGTTCTTTATTTGACAAATCCAAATGGAGTTAACCTCAATCATAATTTATTATGAGTAAGACAGAAACACAGTTGCATCTTTATCTCTATCCTTATTTCACAAAAAAAAAGTTAAAACATTTTGAACAGCTTTACATTTTAGTGATAATTTTGTGTTGAAAAAAATGTAGATTTTATCAAATGTATTTTACTGTATCTTTATTTAATACAGTATTTATTTCTCAGGTTAGAACCAAGCTATTAGCTGCAAATTGGTCTCTGACAATGTTTCCGCCGTAACAAACGAATAGATAATAATAAAACATAACGTTTGCCTACCTGAAGTGAGGCTTCATAATTGGCTAACTTAAAATGTTCAAATTAAAATGTTCAAACATTTCTTCTAACACTTTTTATAGGATTTCATAACATCATCCCTCCATTTATAAAGAAAAACGTGAGATTACTACTCATTCTACTAATTTCAATTGCTGCCATATTTGTTTTTCAATGTTCCCAAACACAAGTCTTCAACCTGGTTTATATCAGGGCTTTGTATCATCACTGGGCCAGCCATATGATTCTTAGTTTATCACAAACTGAATGCCATGTGGTCCCCATGGGAAAGAGGTATTCCGACCTCAATTGGCCTTCCTTGTTAAATGTGAAGGAATTAATTCGTCCAACTACAGTACAACTGCATTTTAAAAGGGATGTTTTTTAACATTTTCTTCTGAATCAATTTCAGGGCATTATTTGCTATTAGACCATATCATTGTTATTAGACCATATCATAACTCCTGGTTTCGCCTTTCCCCTCCTGTTACTTTTTGAATGCTCAACCAAATAAGCATCCAAAGTTACATTATGAAAAATGTCAGTGAAATAGAGTGTTGCCGTAGATGTACAGTAGCTTGACCCCCATTCGTTCTTATAGAGAATTTTAAAAGCGTTAAACCACCCTATACCCAGACCTCACATATATATAAACAATTTTAAAAAATTGACAAAACGGGAGAAAGAAATTCGATGACAAATGAAAGGACAAGTTCACTGGAGAGAAAATAAAGAAATGGCCGGGAGCAAAAGTTGTGATTGAAGCAGAGGGTCATCCGGAGGAATCCACCGTGGTGAAGGAGAGAGAATCTCAGGAATGGAGAGGTCTGGAAGAGGCACAACTACGGTACCAGTCAAAAGTTTGGACACACCTACTCATTCAAGGGTGTTTCTTTATTTTTAGTATTTTCTACATTTTATAATAATAGTGAATACATCAAATCTATGAAATAACACATGGAATCATGTAGTAACCAAAAAACATACTTTATATTTGAGATTGTTCAAAGTAGCCACCCTTTGCCTTGACAGCTTTGCACACAATTGGCATTCTTTCAACCAGCTTCATGAGGTAGTCACCTGGAATGCATTTCAATTAACAGGTGTGCCTTGTTAAAAGTTAATTTCTGGAATTTCTTTCCTTTATAATGCGTTTGTGCCAATCAGTTGTGTTGTGACAAGGTAGGGTTGGTATACAGAAGATAGCCCTATTTGCTAAAAGACCAAGCCCATATTATGGGCTCAAATATAAATCAAAGAAACTACAGTCCATCCTTACTTTAAGACATGAAGGTCAGTCAATGTGGAAAATTTCAAGAACTTGACCTGGCCTCCACATTCACATGACCTCAACCCAATTGAGATGGTTTGGGATGAGTTGGACCACAGAGTGAAGGAAAAGCAGCCCACAAGTGCTCAGCATATGTGGGAACTCCTTCAAGACTGTTGGAAAATAATTCTTTATGAAGCTGGTTGAGAAAATACCAAGAGTGTACAAAGCTGTCATCAAGGCAAAAGGTGTCTACTTTGAACAATCTAAAGTTAATTTTGATTTGTTTAACACTTTTTTGGTTACTACATGATTCCATATGTGTTATTGCATCGTTTTGATGTCTTCACTATTATTCTATAATATAGAAAATAGTACAAATAAAGACAAACCATTGAATGAGTAGGTGTGTCCAAACTTTTGACTGGTACTGTATGACTGTGTCCCAAATGACATAATATTCACTATAGTGCACTACTTTTGACCAGAGCCCAAACGTAGTGGCCTATATAGGGAATAGGATGCCATTTAGGACACACACACCATATTCCCTAATTCAGATGCAAAGTACAGACAGGCAGATCCCTCCTACAGCTAGCTGTGTGAGGACACATCCGAGGAACTGCTGCTGTTGCTGTTGGTCGTCTGGGCCCTCTTGATATACAAGTTCAGCAGCTTCATCTGCAAGAAGAATATTATGTTAAAACATAGTTATTATCATGGTGGAGCAAGGAGAAGTGGTAAGAGAAATAATAATGGCACTGTCAATTCGGAAGTAAACTGAAATTCCAATACCAGGAATTTAATTAGTAATTAAACACTAATTAAATGTTTCCTTTGCACAACGTTTTACTACAGTGTTCCCTAATGAGTACAACCCTGACAAACTCCAGTCCTGTACCCTTATGCAACCCAAGGACACGGGCCCCCGCAGATGGAACGTGGGGCAAAAATGACCCTCTCAACAACACACCATAGAGCAAACTAGTCGAAACCAGAGGCAAACTACAGACCAATGCTGGCACTAAGACTGCACTCAATGAGCTGTATACCGCCATAAGCAAACAGGAAAATGCTAATCCAGAGGCAGCACTCCTAGAGGCCTTGGACTTTAATGCAGGGAAACTTAAATCTGTTATACCTCATTTCTACCAGCATGTTAAATCTGCAACCAGAGGGGAAAAAACTCAAGACCACCTTTACTCCACACACAGAGATGCAAACAAAGCTCTCCCTCGTCCTCCGGTTGGCAAATCTGACCATAATTCTATCCTCCTGATTCCTGCATACAAGCAAAAATTAAAGCAGGAAGCACCAGTGACTCAGTCAATAAAAAAGTGGTCAGATGAAGCAGATGCTAAGCTACAGGACTGTTTTGCTATCACAGACTGGAATATGTTCTGGGATTCTTCCGATGGCATTGAGGAGTACATCACATCAGTCACTGGCTTCATCAATAAGTGCATTGATGATGTCATCTCCACAGAAATCTCTATTGCAATCTACACTGCCCTTTCACACCTGGACAAAAGGAACACCTACGTGAGAATGCTGTTCATTGAGTACAGCTCAGAGTTCAACACCATAGCACCCTCAAAGCTCATCACTAAGCTAAGGACTTGGACTAAACACCCCAACTAGAAGTCATGGATTACAGGCAACATCCGCAATGAGCTGAAGGGTAGATCTGCCGCTTTCAAGGAGCGGGACGCTAACCCGGAAGCTTATAAGAAATCCCACAACGCCCTCAGATGAACCATCAAATAGGCAAAGCGTCAATACAGGACTAAGATCGAATCGTACTACGCGTCGGATGTGGCATGGCTTGTAAACTATTGCACAACTGAGAGCTGTCCAGTGACATGAGCATACCAGACGAGCTAAATTACTTCTATGTTCGCTTCGAGGCAAGTAACACTACGGCTGGGCGATATAGCCAAAATCTCATATCCAGATATAGGTCATTTCATATCCAGATAATGATATCACGATATAGCACATTTTCTGTAAATTCAAATATAAAATGACCACATATTTCTTATTTCATTTTGAATTCTACTCAACAAATAAAAGGTACTTACTCATATTTGATTATTTATCCTTTTATTTAGAACCTTTGTGCACATTTTCAATTAAGCATGTAACAAAATATAAAATATGAATGTATAAAATCTAAAAAAGTTCAATAGAAAACACTTAAACTATAGTTTACAAACAAAATAAATATAGGCCTAAAATAAATAAATAAGTTTGTGTTGCAAATTTCCTTCCATACGACACATGTGGAAGAACACAAAGTGCCAATTTACAAAAATATTAACAATGTCTACACTGTATTTCTGATCAATTTTATGGTATTTTAAATGGACAAAAAAAAAGTTTCTCTTTCAAAAACAAGGACATTTCTAAGTGACCCCAAACTTTTGAACGGTAGTGTATATATGGGGCGGAAGGTAGCCTAGTGGTTAGCGTGTTGGACTAGTAACTGAAAGTTTGCAAGATTGAATCCCCAAGCTGACATGGTAAACATCTGTCGTTCTGCCCCTGAACAAGGCAGTTGACCCACTGTTCCTAGGCCATCATTGAAAATAAGAATTTGTTCTTAACTGACTTGCCTAGTTAAATAAATGTTAAATAAAAATATATCTTAGATTCTCCCCTTTTCACTATTTACCCCCCTTCCAATGGTTATGCTGGGGAGAAAAATTCTTTAACCTGTAATCAAGGCTTTGTAGTATTGTTAATCATGGCTATGCCACAATAGCAATTTTGCCACCTAATTGCAGGGTATGTAGTAGTAGGCCTAGTTGGATAAGGCTGAATATGCACATGATGGAAGTTAAAGGTAAATATGAATTATTTAATGGAAAATGCATTGACTAAAATATGACAAATGATCCAGTTTTACTCGACTGATAATAACAAACTAAGAATGATGAAATTACTCAAATGTGACTAAGACAAAACCTAAATCTAAAATAGCTGCCAAAATTAACACTGGTGTGTGGTGTGTCTGTCTGTCTGTCTGTCAGGACTTTGAGATGCTGATTGAGAACATGACAGTGGTGGGAAGTGTACCTTGCTGCCTGTGAGTAGCTGCAGGTGTGGTTTGAGCTCTTCTCCAATCACGGAGTAGATGGCCACCAGACAGAACACACTGGCCTTGCGAACACTACTCTCCGTGTTGTCATAGCCCTGGGAACAGATTTACGACGATCAGTATTAATGGACTGGCTGCCAGAAGGAAATACAGACAGAGAAACAAGAATGCACACACACACACATTCACAAGCGGAAATCAGTGAACACACACACACATACAGTAAACTCTTACCAAACACTCAATTCGAAACAGGACCAGATTCTCACCTGCAGTAGTCCTGGTATGATGTCAGGCAGCAGCTGGTGGAGGGACTCCTTGGTGATGCGTTCGATCACCTTGGTCTGCATCTTGATGGCAGCCAGGTTGATGGGGTAGTCAGCCGTCTGGACGATGGGACACAGCACCTTGATACACTGCTCTGGGTGGATGGAGCCGGCTAGGGTGGAGGCAGCCTCCTCCGCTGCCCGCACCACCTAGACAGAGAGGGAAGAGATCACTCATAATGCCTTGGTATATGGTGTGTACAGAGAGAACAGGACAGGTCCTAGTACCGAGGCATGGGGGGGGACAGCCTTGCTTTTTCAGATGCCTATTGAGTAAATGGCTGTAGAGCAATAATGTAAAGAATAAAAGGAATTGTACCTCCTTGTGAGAGTCTTTGTGTGCCTCCAGGGTCTTCATGATGGTGAGTTCAGCATAGTTCTTGAAGCGGGCTGGTTGGTTTCTCAGGATCTCCTTCAGTACCCGCAGAGCCAGGGCCCGGATGGTGTGCTGTATGGAGGGAAGAGGAAGAACGAGTGTCCATTAAACCTCCAAATATACACATACTGTACAGCCTTCCTGGAGCCATATGCATGCCCACCACACACACCCACAGCCAAACCAAAACCTTTAACCCGTAGCAAGGCTTTCAAGTTAGCAGCTTAATAAACAAGCTATTTGGTGGTACAGCTGCGGTCTAGTTATTCTGTATGCATGTGTTTGACACAATCACTGCAAGTAAAACCTTTGAAATAGCAGTGATCTGCATAATCAGAGCTGCAGGAGTATAGGATCCCTACGTCTTTATCCCCCAGTGTCTCCAGGAGCAGTAGGAGGATGGTCTTGAAGTGTTCGTCCCACACGGCCAGGCTGTCCTCTCGTGTGATCTTCAGCAGCTCCACCAAGGCCCCCTTACGCTCATCCACACGCTCGTTGTGATTGGACAGCTCCTTCAGAAGATCTGCCACAAGGTCTGAGTGGTCCTGGGAACCTGAGGAGAGGACAGAGGGGAGCACTGGGTGAGTGGTATGGCCCATACACCCCTCAGGCATACTTAGCGAGCTAGTATCCCCATGAACACAGCAAAAGTGACAGGAAATCACTCAAGACATTGAAATGGATGGCAATGGAAACAGTAATGAAACACTTCAGAAAGAAAAGAAGAAAAAACAGTCATAGAGTAGTGAGTCTTTACCCGGAGCAAAGCCCTTAGGCAGCACCATCTTGTTCTCACCACTGCTGTCCTGCCGACGGCCTGTAGTGGGAGGGAGGGAGGGAGGGGGAGAGGAGGAAGGTAGATAATCAGGAGGGAGGAGGACTGACTATAGCCAGCAGACTCACTATTCACTGCAGATAGAGGGCTATCCTATTCCCAATGTTTTTCATCAGCCACCATGTAACACTAGAATGAGCTAAACCTATTCTTCCTTTGTGCTGCCAAAACCTGAAGAAGCCACACGTCATGACAATACAGGATGGATCAGAGTTGGTCAACATGGAGGTGGCGTCACAGGGTTAAGGGCCAAGCAGAGGTCAAAGGTGACTCACAGTCTCTGAACTGTTCCACGTCATCGTCGAACACGGCCTCCTTTAGGGCACTCTTGTCGTAGGATGAGGTGATGGTGTCCCCATAGCCGTAGGGGGCGAACTCCCTGGCCCGCGGCCCGGAGAAGGAGCGGGGAGACGGAGTGTTGAGGAGGGAGGTCTTGTTATCCAAGGCCGTACGCCCACCCTCCACCACATCCAGCCCCAAACGGGCATCTGAGCCTGGGGAGGACGCCACACCTTCACGCCCCACCTGAAGAGAGAGAAAGAAAAGAAACATAGTTGTAGTCAGTTTTGAGGTCTTATAGATGACAAGTTTTGATGTAAAAAGAGCTTTATAGATTAATGTGATTGATTGTTACTCATGCATGTGAAAATGGCTATGATAACCAGGGAGGAAGAAACAGATTAGCCTAAATCCTACTCTTGATTTAATAATGAGCTATTTTGTAATGTGCTTCTCGTTGATGTCCCTTTCCTTCCCCAACATCAGTCAGTCAGTCAGTTTAATTTCCAGAGCTGAGGTAATGACTCACAGCATCGTCTCTCTTCCCTCTTGGTTCGTTGAGGTCCTCCTGGCTGCGATAGCTGAAACTCTGGATGGCCTCTGTGACCCCTCGCAGGGAGCTGTATATCTCATCAGAGTTCATGTTCTCTGTGTCATACTCCAACATACTGAGACAGAGGACGACAGGGGTGAGGGGTTATATACAGGGTGGTAAGGACAAAAACAAACACAGAGACAAATACTCATACGAAGAGACTAGTTGTATTAGTCTTATACCATGCAAGGGCTCAGATTCATTGCTGTAGGTAAAATATGTATTTAGGATGCAGCTCTGACCATCGATGATTGGCGTGATGCTATAACTAAGAAGGGAGAGATAACTATCCAGAGAAGACTGGATGCCATAATGTAACAAGAGACTTGAAGCAAGGAATCCCTATTGGGTCGAGCGAAATTGGGAGGACTTCCAGTCCCGCCCCTCCTGGGTCCCCGCCCCCTAGGTGTGTTACCTGGGAGAGTACGCTCTGCGGAGGACCCTGAGGGCGGGGCCAGAGGGGGTGGAGGGAGGCGGAGGAGGATGAGGGGGAGGGGGGTGCTTAGACAGCCCATCGCCACTCCAACACCCACCCCACAACCGACTGTGGCCACAGCACAGCACGGCCACGAGGGAAGGACGGACAGAAGGAGGAGGGAGAGAACGGGGCAAGGTGGGGGCAACAACACAAGGGATCACACACACAGAGAAGAGAGAAAGAAGGAAAAAGAGAGAAAGAAGAAGGGAAGAGTGCAGCAGAGGGAGGAAAAAAGAGAAAAAGAAACTAGTCTGATCTGAGTTGAGGTTAGAGGTAGGCATGCATTAACAAGGGAAGAGTATTAGAATGCATGGTGAAGAAGAACAAGCCATCAACCAGCGCTCCGTGGTTTAGCCATGCATTAGGAGACACAATGACACTATCCCTGTAGACAAAGGTCAGAGAAAAGGGAGGTACGTACCTCGGAGACAGCCCACCATGGGAGCAGTTGGTCGGGGAGGTGAGGGGGCTGGTCCGGCTGGGGGTGTGGCGGGGTGGGGTCCGCCCAATAGTGTTGCTGGGAGAACTCTGAGAAATAGAAAGAGAAAAACAAGTTCATTACTTACAAAAGTTAATATCGAAGATCATGACCAAATGGAATGAAACCATTGGATCACATACAAGTGAATTAAGTAGTCTACCTCAGAAATAGGTTCAAAAGCTCAATCTTTCAAATCACCCCACTAAAATTGACATGGCTGCTAGTGTAAAACACATCTTATATTCCTGGTTGTATTCCTTTACCACGCTGCTGGTGTTGCTGGAGTTCTTGAGGTGGTTGTGGAGCAGCTTGGTGGCCCCGTCCTGGAAGGTCTTGGGCAGGGCCCCCAGCAGCATGGTGAACTCCGGGGTGTTCAGCTCAAACAGAGAAATCAGCACCACCTGGGCCGCCTGGGGGGCAGAGGACAGAGGGACAAACAGTAGTCAATAGTGGGGTTACGGACTACCTGGGGGGGGACAGAGTCAACAGAGGGACGGACTACCTGGGGGCAGAGGACAGTAGTCAATAGTGGGGTTACGGACTACCTGGGGGCAGAGGACAGAGGGACATACAGTAGTCAATAGTGGGGTTACGGACTACCTGGGGGCAGAGGACAGAGGGACATACAGTAGTAAATAGTGGGGTTACGGACTACCTGGGGGCAGAGGACAGAGGGACATACAGTAGTCAATAGTGGGGTTACGGACTACCTGGGGGCAGAGGACAGAGGGACATACAGTAGTCAATAGTGGGGTTACGGACTACCTGGGGGCAGAGGACAGAGGGACATACAGTAGTCAATAGTGGGGTTACGGACTACCTGGGGGCAGAGGGGATAGGTACATACAGTAGGGGGCAGAGGGGATAGGTACATACAGTAGGGGGCAGAGGGGATAGGTACATACAGTAGGGGCAGAGGGGATAGGTACATAGGGGGCAGAGGGGATAGGTACATACAGTAGGTACATACAGGGGGCAGAGGGGATAGGTACATACAGTAGGGGCAGAGGGGATAGGTACATACAGTAGGGGGCAGAGGGGATAGGTACATACAGTAGGTACATACAGGGGCAGAGGGGATAGGTACATACAGTAGGGGGCAGAGGGATAGGGAGGAGCAGAGGGGATAGGGTACATACAGTAGGGGCAGAGGGGATAGGTACATACAGTAGGGGGCAGAGGGGATAGGTACATACAGTAGCAGAGGGGATAGGTACATACAGTAGGGGGCAGAGGGGATAGGTACATACAGTAGGGGGCAGAGGGATAGGTACATACAGTAAGGAGCAGAGGGGATAGGTACATACAGTAGGGGGCAGAGGGGATATACAGTAAGGGCAGAGGGGATAGGTACATACAGTAGGGGGCAGAGGGATAGGCAGAGGGGATAGGTACATACAGTAGAGGGGATAGGCAGAGGGGATAGGTACATACAGTAAGGAGCAGAGGGGATAGGTACATACAGTAAGGGGCAGAGGGGATAGGTACATACAGTAGGGGGCAGAGGGGATAGGTACATACAGTAAGGAGCAGAGGGGATAGGTACATACAGTAAGGAGCAGGGGATAGGTACATACAGTAGGGGCAGAGGGGATAGGTACATACAGGTAGGGGCAGAGGGGATAGGTACATACAGTAGGGGGCAGAGGGGATAGGTACATACAGGACAGGGGGGGCAGAGGGGATAGGTACATACAGTAGGGGGTACATACAGCAGAGGGGATAGGTACATACAGTAAGGGGCAGAGGGGATAGGTACAGCAGAGGGGGATAAGTACACATACAGTAGGGGCAGAGGGGATAGGTACATACAGTAGGGGCAGAGGGGATAGGTACATACAGGGGATAGGTACATACAGTAGGGGGCAGAGGGATAGGTACATACAGTAGGGCAGAGGGATAGGTACATACAGTAGGGGGCAGAGGGGATAGGTACATACAGGGGGCAGAGGGGATAGGTACATACAGTAGGGGCAGAGGGGATAGGTACATACAGTAGGGGGCAGAGGGGATAGGTACATACAGTAGGGGCAGAGGGGATACAGTACATACAGAGGGGGTACAGAGGGGATAGGTACATACAGTAGGGGGCAGAGGGGATAGGTACATACAGTAGGGGGCAGAGGGGATAGGTACATACAGTAGGGGGCAGAGGGGATAGGTACATACAGTAGGGGCAGAGGGATAGGTAGGGGGCAGAGGGGATAGGTACATACAGTAGGGGCAGAGGGGATAGGTACATACAGTAGGGGCAGAGGGGATAGGTACATACAGAGGGGATAGGTACATACAGTAGGGGGCAGAGGGGATAGGTACATACAGTAGGGGGCAGAGGGGATAGGGTACATACAGTAGGGGCAGAGGGATAGGTACATACAGTAGGGGGCAGAGGGGATAGGTACATACAGTAAGGGCAGGGGATAGGTACATACAGGGGCAGAGGGGATAGGTACATACAGTAAGGAGCAGAGGGGATAGGTACATACAGTAAGGGCAGAGGGGATAGGTACATACATAGGGGGCAGAGGGGATAGGTACATACAGTAGGGGCAGAGGGGATAGGTACATACAGTAGGGAGCAGAGGGATAGGTACATACAGTAAGGAGCAGAGGGGATAGGTACATACAGTAGGGGGCAGAGGGGATAGGTACATACAGTAAGGCAGAGGGGATAGGTACATACAGTAGGGGCAGAGGGGATAGGTACATAGGGGCAGTACATACAGTAGGGGCAGAGGGGATAGGTACATACAGTAGGGGCAGAGGGGATAGGTACATACAGTAGGGGGCAGAGGGGATAGGTACATACAGTACATACAGTAAGGGGCAGAGGGGATAGGCAGTAAGGAGCAGAGGGGATAGGTACATACAGTAGGGGGCAGAGGGGGGATAGGGATAGGTACATACAGTACAGTAGGGGGCAGAGGGGATAGGTACATACAGTACAGAATAGTACATACAGGGGCAGAGGGGATAGGTACATACAGTACATACAGTAAGGAGCAGAGGGGATAGGTACATACAGTAGGGAGCAGAGGGGATAGGTACATACAGTAGGGGGCAGAGGGGATAGGTACATACAGGATAGGGGGCAGAGGGGATAGGTACATACAGTAGGGGGCAGAGGGGATAGGTACATACAGTAGGGGGCAGAGGGGATAGGTACATACAGCAGCAGAGGGATAAGGTACATACAGTAGGGGGCAGAGGGGATAGGTACATACAGCAGAGGGGGGGCAGCAGGGGATAGGTACATACAGTAGGGGCAGAGGGGATAGGCAGTAGGGGAGCAGGGATAGGTACATACAGTAGAGGATAGGCAGAGGGGATAGGTACATACAGTAGGGGAAGAGCAGAGGGGATAGGTACATACAGTAGGGGGCAGAGGGGACAGATACAGGGAGCAGAGGGGATAGGTACATACAGTAGGGGCAGAGGGGATAGGTACATACAGTAGGGGCAGAGGGGGATAGGTACATACAGTAGGGGGCAGAGGGGATAGGTACATACAGTAGGGGGCAGAGGGGTACATACAGCAGAGGGGTACATACACAGTAGGGGGCAGAGGGGATAGGTACATACAGTAGGGGGCAGAGGGGATAGGTACAGTACAGTAGGGGGCAGAGGAGGGGATAGGTACATACAGTAGGGGGCAGAGGGGATAGGTACATACAGTAGGGGGCAGAGGGGGGATAGGTACATACAGTAGGTACATACAGTAGGGGGCAGAGGGGATAGGTACATACAGGAGGGGGCAGAGGGGGGCAGGGGGCAGGGGATAGGTACATACAGGACGGGGCAGAGGGGATAGGTACATACAGTAGGGGGCAGAGGGGATAGGTACATACAGTAGGGGGCAGAGGGGATAGGTACATACAGTAGGGGGCAGAGGGGATAGGTACATACAGTAGGGAGCAGAGGGGATAGTTACAGTAAACAGTGTGTTAGGTGGGCTTCCTTTGGGATGTAGGGCACAGACATAATAGTCAATAGTGGCTTATGTATTTATGTATTCCTACAGGGAAGCCCTATAGGGAAGCCCTACAGGGAAGCCCTTCGCTCCACTAAGAGCTACGTCTGTTGTCAGGTATCCCTACCAGTGGGAGGCTTGGAACACAGTGAGTAGTGTTATATGCTGACTAAAACAGTACTGAGTAACCGTTAGTCACTTTATCAAACACGTTTTTGCAACTATTGCTGTAATATAGTCCATTATATGTTGCGGTAAGAGACATCATGCTTCTAGCGGGTCAGATATTGCTTCCAACTAGGACTGAGACATTCCCTTAATAAGCACAATGTTAAATGATTCATTCTACTACAAACGACCATGTTAGCATGCATATGGACAGGGTGTTAATGTGGTTCAGAACAGACAAATGTGTTTGGCACAGAGAACAGAAGACGAAAAAACAGCAGTCAAGTTTTCACATTGTTATTTAGCAACGACATCAGCCGGTAGAACTCTCACTTCAAAAACACAAAGCAACAATCCATTCTCACAGTCCTTACATAAATACTGTTTAGTGTTGTAGTAGTGTTTTGTTGGCCAACAAAAGTATTTTCACTCTCAAACCAGTCCATTTATCCACAATCAAAGTCGCAAGGCATAGCTACTGCAGGTTAGAGCGAGCGATAGAAAGGGCTAGAGAGGGTAAAGATGAGGTGGGAGAGGCCACACTTGAGATCGTTTCCCACTCGTTGAGGGAGTTTGGTGTCGGTGCGGCTCGGCGGGCGGAGCGTGCTTGGCATTGGACAGTGATTGGTTGATGAGCCACTACCTGCTTACACCTCTCTTCCAGGTGCCCCTCCAGTAAGGCTGCAGTACCGGACCTGCCTGATAGCTCCTCCACCACCCAGTTATGAAGGGTCTGGGGCACAGTGGCAGGGGGGTAGAATTATGGGTATTGTAGTTTTGACAAAGGAAAGCAGATGTTTATAGTAGTACACTACTATAAACCTAGACGTGGTTATAGCTGTATGCCGGGTCCTCCTGTGGGATGCAGTTAAGGTATATAAAGTTTGTTTCTATTATAAAACAATAAAAAGCATTAAAAATATATATATTTCCCCCACCGTCAAAGGTCATTTTGAGTCTCCCTGTTTTTAGTACCCTACTGCGTGAGATACGCCTTGTGTTAAAACACTAGCTAGTTGAGGACTTAATTTGGAACGTCCTGCCTCAGCACAGGGAGATAGTGTTTGCTAAGGTCATTCCTGGTGGCACATGGCATCATTGACAACCGCTTAGAACATCAACCAATACAAACAAAGGAGGTGAAACCCACTGGGTGGATAGCTACAGTACATAACTAGATCTTAATATCGATAACATTGAAAAACTATATATGATAAAAAAAACAGTTCAAGCTGAATTTGTTTGAGGAAGTAGGCTAATCCAGCTGCTGTACTATTAGCAGTGCAGTATTCGCATGGCTTTCTGCCTGGACAGCATGTGGTTCAGCTAGTCCTTATAGAGCAGACCATAGGGACTACAGCACCTATTGCAGCAGATACCTACATTAAGTAGTAGTTCCTACTTCCCACTGAGACATACCTTCCTGACATCAGAGCTCTTGGGTTCTGTGGTCCACGTAATGATGCGAGATACAGCCAGTCGCGTTTCACTGGAGTTGACAAAGTCTGTAGGATCCATCTGTCTTCCCAGTGACTCTATGTACTTCAGGATGGCTACCTTCACCTGTGTGATACACACATGGTTTAGTTCCACGATACACACATGGTTTAGTTCCACGATACACACAGGCATTTAGCAAGTTTACTTTTAAAATGTTTGACAATATCACCATTGTACTGTAGTTACTGGCATATGAAATCTTAAATTGTTAGACCCAGAGCCAAACCCCCAAAACAAACAGGGAATGATCTAGTTATGTGACCTTCTCTGCATACTGTACCTTGAGGTTGGGTGTCTGTGTCTGATCCACAATGAATCTCATCAGGATGTTAAACTGCTGATCAAACGGAAAAGACTCCCTGAGAAGAACAAAACAGAAAACAATATTAGTTACTAAATTAAATGAGTGAAATTATACTCAAAATGGTATTTTCACACAACTGAACCAAAAACAGCTGTAATGAGCTGGCCTAGTTACAAATCCACCATAGTCACTAGAACAGTGCTGAAAAGGACTGTAAAAAAGAAAATATCCAAGTCAACACAGTTTGGTTTGGGTCGGCATGATAGTGTAAAAATGGTTTGAGATGTTATCGAAGGGGGGATTTAGAGATCCATACCTGGTGATGTCCAGAGCCTTCTGAACCTTGGCCTGGACAGACCCCAGCAGGTCAGCTCCCATCTTCTTCAGTAGCTGGGTGAGCAGGACGAACAGCCAGTCCTGCAGGTCCTCTCTGTGCACCAGGATAAAGTCTACCAGAGTCTCTAGAAACATACTGAACACCTGAGGAACACACACACACACACACACACACACACACACACACACACACACACACAGCTACCATCAACAACTGACAACATATCATCTTTATAAGTAACAACACAGGCAATAAGTGTCTGTATAGTAGAAAACTGAGATTAAAAACACACACTTACTCTCTGTTGTTAAAATCCACACCAAAGCAGGCCATGCAACAAAACACACTCAATTAGTTTTCAGACAAATCACTGCTAAGCAATGGGTTTTTGGATTTCAAAAGTAAAAGCTATGAGTGAGTATCATTGTATTGATATGAAACGCTCATACAGCTGAACATCCTGTCACCTACCTTGCTGTGTGGATCTGCAAACATCCTGGTGAAGATTTCACAGAGTCTCTTCAGCTCCACCCGGCTGCAACACACAACAGCATCCGCCAGCACACATCAATAAACATAGGCACACACAGACATCAGAGAGGCTTGACGTAAAGCGCCTTCTTCAGGATACAGAATGTTGGTGGCCTGACAGGGAAACTAAAAGAGAGCCGACAATGAAACTGCTTTGTCTGAAATTAATCTTTAACTGCACCATCTGACAGGAGGCTTTATACCTGCAGGCTGCTCACAAAGTAATTTCTTCCCCAATTAAGGAAAGCTATAAAAAGAAACCCATCGCAGGACCCTTGAGCTGCTCGCCTCTTCAAAAGTTGGACATTTTCAAAAAGGAAATGACCATGAAATATGAACGAACACAGCAGGCACAACACTCTAAACACAAACTATACCTTCTCCAAACTCTACATTATAAACACAAACCCTTACTTTATCCTTATAGATTCCTTTTTAAAAAGGTCCACACCCCCCCCCCCAGCCCTGGGCTGACCTGAGTATTCTTTGACTCTTCAGCAGGTTCTGCAGTCCCAGCAGTCCCTCCTTCCTCTCAGACCAGTTGGAGCTGGCACAGTGGTTGAGTACCTCTGCCACATCCTCTGTCTGACGCAGGTAGTGAGGGATACCTAGATAACGACAATATATACAATTTAGCAGACGCTGTTATCCAACGTGAGTACGTACATTTTAGCATATGTACATCTAGTGGGAATCGAACCACTACCTTTGTGTTGCTAGTGCCACGTTCTTACCAACTAACACCGGACCACATACCTCCGTTCCGGGAGCCGTACGACCGTTCCGAGCAGGCGCTGGACGCATCACTGTTAGCGTCATCGTCAGAGTAGATACCAGGAGACTCATAGCGCCGCCTCATAGGCTTCCGCTGTTGGGAGGGATGGGTTAATGGTGAGTTCACAGGTCATAGGAACAGGAGAAAAGTGGGACAAAACTCTGTAGGAAAAACTTGGTCACTCAAACTCAGCCATGATGTAGGATTTGATGAGCTACGATGCACAATGAATGAGGTATTGCCATGCAATTTGTTCCAACTGTTGATTTATCATGATTGATGATGGACATGCAATGAGATTATTAAATTGTGTTATAAGAATGCATACTGTTAATCATAATATGGGAGATTTTATTGAATAATATATCAAATCTGCCAGTTAAGGCCTAAGGGCAACATTTAGTGATAATATTTTGCATGTATAATCTCTGTTGATTAGTGAATAGAATGAATATACAAACGGTACACAAATTGGACAATTACCTTATTTCTGGAGTCTCCTAATAGCTGAAGATAACCAATGAGGAAAGAAGAAAAGAGGTGAACTGTCAAGAAGGGAAAACATGAGTGCAGTCCTGCTGGTGAGTAAGAGAAGCCATTTTAAAATGTTTTTCTCTACACTTTAGCAATGTTGAATTACTTGCAGTCTAAATTTATCCCCTATATACAGTGGGCTCCAAAATGATTGGCACCCCCCTGACTGGCAATACACAAACAATACTTAAAAAAAATATAAACAATATAATTATAGAGATAAACTCAAAATACCAACATGTGAGAAATACTATACCGTTTTAATGTTTCAATGGAACCCACCAAATCATACTAAATACATTTCACCAAAATCAAGGTTTCATAATTATTGGCACTCCTCATTTAGTACTTAGTGCCACCACCTCTGGCAAGGACAACAGCATGGTCTTTTCCTGTAATGTTTGACAAAGTTAAGGAACACATTTGGAGGGATTTTGGACCATTCCTCTACGCAGATCCTTCACATTCTTGGGTTTGCGCTTATCAACTGCCCTCTTCAACTCCGCCCACAGGTTTTCGACTGGATTGAGGTCCGGCAACTGAGATGACCATGGCAGAACATTGATTTTGTTGTCACAGAACCATTTCTGTGTGGATCTTGAGGTATGTTTTGTGTCATTGTCTTGTTGGAAAGTCCACATACGGCCAAGATCCAGCCTTCTGGCAGAGGCAACCAGATTGTCAGCAAAAATTGCCTGGTACTTGGTGGAATTCATTATGCCATCAGTCTTAACCAGTGCCCCTGGACCTCTGGAATTAAAACAGCCCCAAAACATCACTGACCCACCACCATATATCACCATGGGTATGAGGTGCCTCTCCTTGTATGCATCTCTGTTTCGATGCCAAACATGCCGATGCTGTATCTGACCAAAACGTTACATTTTGGTCTCATCTGAACAGAGCACATTCCAATCATAATTTAAATGACGTTTGGCAAACTCCAAGCGCTTGCATCTGTGTCTCGGGGTCATTAAGGGCTTTCTTCTGGCAACCCTTCCAAAGAGCCTGTGGTGGTGTCTGATAGTGTTATGTCTGACAGTGCTTTTTTAAATCTGGTGATTTAAGACGCCACCAAGGCCAGCAATTATTTCACAGTGATTCTTGGGGATTTTGTAGCATTTCTCTCACGATCCTCCTCCCTATCCTGGGGGGCAAAATGCATTTGCGTCTTCTACCCGTGAGGTTTTCAACTGTCCCATATCTTTTTAATTTTTAAATAATTGCCCCGACTTTGCTCAGTGTTATATTCAATAGTTTGTGGATCTTCTTGTAGCCATTACCATATTTATGAAGGTCTACGACCACCTGTCCCTTTTGAACTGACAGTTATTTTCTTGATGGTGTTGGATGACAAAGGGATATTGCATGCCTGTTACCTCATTTTTATACCCTAGTGAAACAGGAAGTGATGTAATGGCTCAATATAGTTCCATAACACTTAGATGCACTTAAATAAGTGGAATTTAATTCCTGGTTTAATTTTGGTATTGTTATTTACAATAATCTTTAAGGGTGCCATTCATTGTGAAACCTTGATTTGGAAGACAATGATTTTTAATTAAATCAATAAATTATTTTGTTGGTTTCCATTGAAACATAATAAAGTACAGTATTTTTCACATGTTGGTATTTTGAGTTTCTCTCTATAGTTATATTTTTTTAAGTATTGTTTGTGCATTGCCAGTCATGGGTGCCAGTAATTTTGGAGCCCACTGTATATTCTGATAGTCATACACAAACACAAGCACTCTTGATGATTTCATGTCATTACATTTGACTTCTTAATGCAGTTATTTTCTGCCAAATGCAAAACAGGCAAAACCTCCTGGGTGTCCCTCGGCCATTAACTGTCACTCTATCTTGAGACAAACGGTAGTGATGTCCTTCAGAACTGGCAACTAGTAAGAGTTGATTGGTGACTTACCAGTGCGTCAGCCACAGCAGCCTCCACCTCAGTGCCAGTGTTGAGGACTCTCATGGCGTTCACCGAGGCAGAAATGCGGGCCTGGTGGATCAAACCAAATCGGTCTGGGGGAGGGAAGAGAGGGGAGGGGGGTAGAGGAAACAGAGGAGAAAGCCATTGGAATTGCTGTCAGGGACTTACGTCAGAATACGGTAATCAAATCTCAGGTAAGATATGATGGGGTTTACAGGGCAAAGAAATTAAAGAGTTTGGCATGAAAACACCAAAAGGCTTGGAAATTAAAAACACCAAAAGGCTTGGAAATGAAAAACACCAAAAAGCTTGGAAATGAAAAACACCAAAAAGTTTGACTGATAAATGAAAAACATTATGCTGAAATAAAGATGAAGAGGCACCAACCACCAACAGAAATCACCACAGAATGACTGGTTTGAAACACCTCATGAAAAATGAAGAAAAAATAACCCCACTGACACTTGCAGACGGGAAAATAAAACAAATCTCATATGAGATACTTTATTGTATTAAGTACAAATACATTATACAACGTCCAAAAAGTCAATAACAAGGAGAAAATGATATAGGTGGGGATATCAAGATTACGCAGTATGAAACACAAGCATTTTAAAATAAAATCACAAAACACATTGAAGCAGATGACCACAGCACATAATATGAAAAATCTTCTTGTCAATTAAAAGAAAAGACCATTACAAGCTTGAAAAGTTGGAATAAATGTTGCCTCAGGGAGGGCACAGCAGGGTGGGCACAGCAGGGTGGGCACAGCAGGGTGGGCACAGCAGGGTGGGCACAGCCCTCACAGTACTATGTATGGACACATGCTGGCATAGTCACTAATATGGGGGATGGAGAAAGGGGTGGGGCATGCAGGTCACCTGACTGGCTGTGGGGGTCAGCCGTGGATAAGGCGCTGGTAGAGCGGGAGGTACGTCGGGAGGCTGCAAGGGACAGGACGGGTGAGTGACACCAGTGGGGTTAGTGACACATACACGACAGGTACCGTCCTCTGTAGATGACTAAGGCTCAGCGCCTGGCTGCATTCAGCTACTATAGCTATGACCAACCAGCCAAACAGGGGGTGCTTATATTTGTCCTGTTTCACAAATGTACAAGTGTGTGTTGTGAAATGGAAGGGTGTTTTTTTGCATATCCCACGGCGACCCAGGAGCAATTCGGGTTAAGTGCCTTGCTCAAGGGCAGATTTAATCTAGTCAGCTCAGGGATTCAAACTAGCAACCTTTCGGTTACTGGCCCAATGCTCTAACTGCTAGGCTTCCTGCTGCCCACATCTACAACAGTCATAGGGTAGGAGGGGTATCCCTCACGCATCCCGCTTTGTCACACAATTTTGTTGCTTTTTCCCCCTCTGTCTCCCATGACAAAGCAGTGACAAAGTTGTGTCATTTCCTGTGATGTGACAGCAACACAGGAAAGAGCGGAGAAGCAGGTCAGCTATGGACATTGAATACGATGATGCATACAGTAAACTGTTTACTGTAGTCACTGCCTTTTTTCTCTGCCTCTTGATTTAGATTTATTATGAGATATGTACGATAAATGATTGGGCCTAAGTGATTGGAGAAAAAATGGTGATCTTTTGGTGGTAATTTATTACACATTCAAAGACACAGAAACTTATTCATATAGGATAACATTTGGAGCATTCCCAACAAAACAGACAGAAGACAGTGCAATGATTATATTCCAGAACCTTTCAGAGGGTTAGTGCATGCAGACTAGATCAGAACAGGCAAAAGGAGAGGTCTATACCCCTTAGAAGATCCCACTCGAGAACAATCTAGATGTCCTGGGGTGTAGAGAGGCTGGAACAGAGAGTAGGGGTCTAGAGGAGGGGGACTAAGAGACTGAGGGGTGTGTACTAGTGGGCCTTGCTGCTTCCAAGAGGCTTCCTGGTGTCCGGTTGGTTGTGGTACTCACCAAGAGGCTTGAAGCCCCGAGCAGGGCTGGTGTCTCGGCTGCTTTCCCTAGATGTGTCCCTGCTGCAGCCCTGACTCATGCTGGGCCGGGGGATACGGCTCCTTGCTAGCGTGTTGTAAGAGGAGAGAGGAGTACCAGGAACAAGAGCTTTACCACACAGCCTGGCTGTCAGTAGGACGGTAGAACACAGGTTTGGGGTTAGTGAGGTGAGGCCTGGGGTGGGGCTGGGGTTGGAGACTTGGGGGAGAGTGGGGTGAGGGGTAGGAGGACTCTGGGGCGTGGTGCTGGGTTGGAGTATGCTGAACATCAGGTTAGATTTTAAACACCTACGTTAGCGCAAGTCAGTTTAGATTATTTTTCCTTATTTCACGACAAGGTTTAGTTGGTCTGTGAAAAGACTTTTGGTATGACCGTAGCTTACAACAGATACAGAGTTAACATACAAAACAAAAACAAAAAAGATAAACAACAACAAATAAAACATTTTTAAGAGGGTATAAAAAGATACGGTCAAATCGCCAAAGAAAATAAAAGACAAACAGTTAAATTCAGTTGTCATAAAAATACAAAACATATGATGAAAAAAGACAACAAGAAGAAAACCAACTACATATCAATGGAAAACTTTCATTGCAACATGTAATTGATCATTGTGTGGACAGATAGAAAAAAAGGCACCCTTCCCCCAGACGATGGTATTGTTCACAACAGACTGACAGACAGACAAGAGGGTGACCTCAGACAGCACGCTGATAACAAGCCAAGATGGAGAGAGCTGGTTGGTCAGCCCTGGCATTGAAGAAATACACAGACCAATCACAGCGATAGGACAGAGTCAGAGAAGAGCCAGTGACTCAGACTGACTGGAAGGACATAAGCTGGGCTGCTGATGACCAGGCTAGCCCTACAGAGGCTCATCCACTTTCCTGAAAGAGGCGGCACAACCCCATTGATGTGACACGCCTGGAAGATGCTAACAAACACAACCAAGATGAGACCCTCCCAAAACACAGTTCTACTTAGCTGCTAACCTAGACAGAGAGTTACAGTTATATAACTCTTACCATTCACCCTCTACAAGGGGCCTTTGACTTTGGCTATTCAGCATTTTTTCATCCATTATTTGAGTGCAAAAGGTCCATTGGTACTTCATAATAGTAATATGGGGGTCCCTTGTTCAAGGCTTATCTTCTGTGTTTGTGTTTCCTTGTTTTGTGTTTATGACCAGGAAACCTAGATCATGTATAGATCATGTATACAGTACACTCTTGGTGTGCTGTATATACTGTTATCACTAGATAGAAAAAGTGTGCAATGAGGACATTGGGCATATATATCATTGGTGTGGTATTATTTATCAAGCATTTCACTACACCCGCAATAACATCTACTAAATATGTGTATGTGACTCATAAAATGTCATTTGATCAGCATGTGCTGTATGCTATGCATGTGCTGTATGCTATGCATGTGCTGTATGCTATGCATGTGCTGTATGCTATGCATGTGCTGTATGCTATGCATGTGCTGTATGCTATGCATGTGCATCCGGTGTGTAGGTTATATAACACAGTGTTTATTAAAGCAGTTACTTAGTTACTATGTGCGTTGTTAGCAAATGACAAATGTATTTTTCCTAGTGTATAGAGTGCATGAATGCCCTATGTTGGGTTTACTTGCATGATGCTGATATTGTGATATAACTGTCCCTTACCTAGGCCCAGCCTGTTGGGAGAGGAATCTCTACTGCAGCCCTGGCTGCGGGGGACCTTGCTCCTCTTGTCTGCAGGGGTGCTGGAGGCTGAGGGGGGCCTGCTGATCCTCCCGTACCCAGACGAGTGGCCCAGCAGCTTGCCAGGGGAACTGGAGCGACTGCCAGCTGCAGCAAGGATAACACACAGGACCCACAGTCAGAGAGAGTGGGACATTCCACCCTTTCAGACAAGATATGATGGGTCACAGCGAGTGACGCACCTCTCCATGGCATGCTGGGAAGGTTCTGTCACGGCTCAAAGCTGAACTCCCTCATGCTCTGCCTCCCTCTTTCTGGGGATGTTTCATTACTTCAATGTTTCTAAAGGCATATGTTGCTTTTATTGTGGTAATAACACCTAGCAGACACTTATCTAAAGTACAGTACAGTGAGTCCATAATATGTGTATGTGATCCCAGTGAGAATTGAACCCACGACCTTGGCTTTGCTAGCGCCACACTCTTACCAACTGTGCACATACAATGTGTTTAGAGTGCTTTGGGACAATGATATTCTCTGTATATCCTACAAGGCGGATAACATAGGCATGGGGTTTCAGCTTTGATGAGATAAATAGTGACAGACAAACAGATAATTAACAGTTGCAGGACAAACAAGATGGGGTTAAATCCAGTTTGTAACTGGGCTTTGGGAAAACAAACCAGTGATTACAACAACAACAACAACAGTTCAGAGGACATAGACAACCACCAATATTAACGACATTGGACAACAACCAATATAAACAACATTGGACGAAAACCAATATTAACAACCAAAATTAACAATCAACAATTTAAGATAATAAGGCAATGCGGAAGGAACCACGTATTCGACAATGCAAACGCCAAACAGCTTGTGAGACTATAAAAAAAATGAATTATAATACAGACACTTGAGTTGAATGGAGCATGCTGGTATGACGTGATGAATCTAAAAACTAGAAGAATGAGTTGATTGACATGCAGAGATCTGCAGAGGATGAAGGGGCGGGACTAAGAACTGGACGCTTTACTCTGATTGGATGAAGTCCGGGCCTTACCACCCCCAGTGGGGTTAGCAGATCTGGATCCTGTGGTTGTTATGGTAGCGAGCGGCAGAACAGGACGTGAAAATAAAAACGGTCAATGTGACAGGAAGTAGTGTTTACCCAGCATGCACTGGGTCAGATGTTAACTGTGCATGTCATGTTACACGTGCAATAATCATTGAAGCCCCTCAAGTCTTCACAGACACAGAGAGAGAAAAAACACACACAAGACACAAATACATCTTGTGGGCTCAGTAATAACAGTGGCTCCAAGTTCCTTCAGGATGCTGAAGTACATGAGGTAAAACATCACACAGACTGACGAGAGAAACTGAAGGAGAACCTAGTATGACCTCACAGCAGGCAGGTTAAATGTCATACTGAGGGTTTACATGAAAGAGACTGGAGATGACAATGTGGACTGGCTTCCCTGAGTTCAGACAGAGTGCAGTGAGCGAGAAATTTTGCTGACAATGTCTGCGTGTGTGTATACTCACGCTGGGACTGGGACATCATTTTGGCTCGGCTGCGCCCCCTGCTGTCAGTCACAGTAGCGCTGGCTCCGACAGCATTGCCGGAGCTTGTTCTCCTCGTACGCACACGGCCTGGAGACAACAACACACACACAGGGAGAGATGGACACACACACAGGGAGAGATGGACAAACACACAGGGAGTTAGTGAGAGAGTTGAAGACACTACACTACAAATTATACTGTATCCAGGAAGCTGTTCACTACAACACAAAACACTGAAAGAAACTACTATAAACAGATGGTGACTAAAGACCTGGCTGAGGAGAGAGAGTGTTCTGAAACACAGATATAGGGAGAGACAAACAAAAGATTCCCACAAAGACCACGTTCTCACTCAAGGGCTCCATCAAACATGCATTGGATCTGAGAAAGGTTTGTCTTGGTTTTGCTTTTTTATTACAGTTTTTTGGGGTAATTTTTACTCCTTTTTCTCCCCAATTTCGTGGTAGTCTACAGCTACAGTCCCATTGCTCCAACTCCGTACGGACTCAGAAGAGGCGAAGGTTGAGAGCCATGCAGAGCCACGACTCTGGGACAATTGTGCGCCACCTCATGGGTCTCCCGGTCAAACCCAGATCTGTAATGACGCCAGTGCCTTAGACTGCTGCGCCACTCGGGAGGCCCGAGTAAGGTTTGTCTAAAGCAACTAGTAACATCATGACCCAACACACATTGTTTTGGAGCATGTCAAACTGTGCATATTATACACAATGTATGATATTCGTTAGCAAAATCCCACATAAAATGTCTCTAGCATCATCATACTTGCAATCCAGCCATGTAATATTCCTAAAAGCTAGGACAACACAGACTGACGCTGAGAAAGTGATCTCTTTCCACAACAGCAGGAACTTATCCCTAGATTAAGGAACACCTTAGCCAATAATAACTCTTACTTTCAGACAGTCTTCACAAGCGCTTTGTTAGAATGTGGGCGGAAGCTATGACCTTATTTTCATTGGAAGATGTTTGTTAGGCGAGGTCCTCCTTAGTCAGAAAATATTGCACTAGATTCTAGAACAACCGCATTACACAACAGGATAGGGGACAGCCCTTTCTTTAAACAAACTTTGGGTCTAGAAAGTCTCAGTGACATGTAGATAAAAAAGAGTAGACACAGGGGACTAAATATAGAAAACCAAGAGGTAGACGATCAGCTTGAGAAGCAGGCAAGACTAAACCTTAGCGACCTCTGACCCCTAACTCAGACCACAGGGTGGGCGAGTTTCCCTGCATGCAACATTCACCTTTACACAAATATCACAGGGTCCTTTCCCTTCACTAATCACTAATAAACAGTACAAAATGTAAAGGACAACGACTTAGGAGGATAACAAAATTAATTGTGTATAACGTGCGAGGGAGGAGAGGTGTCGTAGTGTGCTGTGTTGACTGCAGATAGCTATCTAACCATGTCTGTCGTCAGTAATCAATTATTATAACCGTATTGGTCAAACATGCAGACCTACCAGATATACCAGACGAAGAGGTCAGAATGATGTAGTAGTGCACTATGGGTTAAGTTAGTGTGTAGACAACACGGAAAAGAGGACAGACAGAAGGGAGGGGGGCCAGTCCCCGACAGACAAGGAACACAAATACACAATCTTACCAGTATCAATTTTACCGGGTGTGCCATCTTTTGAGCATAAAGCAAAGCGGAGGGGCGGGGGGGTGGAGCAAGTGGAAGAAGAGGTATAGTTAGACATCAGTACCAGTTAGGCAGGAGAGAGAGAGAGGAGAGAGAGACAGAGGAGGGGTGGGGAAGGAGAGAGATAGTGGTGACAGAGAGAGGCAGGAGTGAAAAAGGGAGAGAAAGAGAGGTGAGTGAGCAGCAGAAAGAGGTCTCACTGGTAATGGACTGCAAGCAGAGTACACTCCACAGGGACGTGTTAGGGCAAGAACAGAGGGACAGCATCTGGATTGCAGCACGCTTCAGTATCAAACTGTGCCAATTTTTTTTTTTTTTTTTTTTTGGGGGTTCATTAATTATCACAATCTTAAATATTGACAAAGGTCAGTAGCCATAACTTAGAGTGAATATAGGCAGCCATTTGTCATGTTTAGTTTAATTAGTTTACAGACAAAACGTCTGGCCTTTTTGTATGTTTCTCTTCAGAGCACAGCTTAATGATGTCTTACTAACAACATCACATGAATTAACATATCCACTCTGGCCATAAAAACCAGTGGTTTTCAGATTAATATTTCTTCTAAATAACGTAATTAAGACATCGTGGAGACTTTGAGAAATGACTTTTCCAGAACTGACATCCTGTGACCATGACACTTTGAAATATAGCCTGGTGTGGTGTGTGTGGGGTAGTTAGGGCCTGGCGGGGGGGGAGTAGTGTGTGTGGGGTAGTTAGGGCCCATGGATGGCATGGAGGGCCTATAGATGGACCTGGGGAGGGGGGGAGTGTGTGTGGGGGTTAGGGCCTGGCATGGATGGACTTAGTGTGTGTGGGGTAGTTAGGGCCTGGCATAGATGGACCTGGGGGGGTAGTTAGGGGGTGGAGTGTGTGTGTGGGGTAGTTAGGGCCTGGCATGGATGGACCTGGGGGTGTGTGTGGGGGAGGGCCTGGCATGGATGGACCTGGGGAGGGAGTAGTGTTTTTTACCTAGTGAGGCATAGGAGCCTGGGGGCAGGGCAGCTGCTGAGCTGAAGGGAGAAGCGGAGGGCACGGTGATCAGGCGTGACTTGGCGCTGGCCGCGGCGTTCACGTCGACATCACTACGGGAACGCTGAAGGGAACCGCCGGAGTTGGAGTTCACCCTGGAACTCACCATCTTACCTGCCATGGGGGTGAGGTTGAAATATCAACTGATTATAAAAACATATAAAATGGTGACATGGAATAAACCACACACTTTGAGAAATTAAAATGTATTTTAGTAGTACTCTTACCCCTTGTCATGCTGCCTCCTATGGCACTCTTGACAGACAGGGGCCGGCTGAGACAGAAGGACACACCACCATGAGGTTAACAAACAGATTTATGACAAACAGCCCAGCATCGCTGTGCATCAAACTGTCAAAGCAAGACAAAGTCAGAGGCATAGGTCTGGACATTAGTACAGGGCTCGGACCCCTCTGGTGATGAGGCAGAAAAAACATCCTCAGTCTTAAGAGTAAAATGACATCACTCTGTCCAAATCCCAACCCCGGTATCATCATAACAAACACTGTGCTGGTGAATCATGGTATATGAGATCAATGGTCAACAAGCAGAGGAGGATGATTAAACTGGATCAACCAATAAAATCACTCCCAGTGGTTTCCTAATCTGATAATAATTGCTGTGCATGAGGTAGACATATCCATTAGTGCCATCTTCAAATCAATGTTAAATACCCTTTAAATCTCTTTCCACACATCCTTATGAATCATGGCAACATTTCACAGAAATGGAGGAAAGGGTGGATGGATGACGGGAGGAAGGAGAGGGGATATCTTACTTGAGGCTCTCCTGTGAGGAGGAGGATGAGCGGTCTGATTGGGGGAGAGACACGACACTGTCAGAACTCTTCAGGTGAGACTGCAGAGCCTTCTGATAGGTTGACTCCAGGGCCTGGAACAGATGCTCCGCCTCCCGGCTGTAGTGGCCATGGAAACCCCAATAACACCTATGGGTGAGGGAGGGGGGGAGAAAGGTCAGAGGTCACATGAAGGTCACAGACTTCACAGCCCCTTGTTTAAGTAGATGAACATAACTGTCAGCACATGACTCATATGACAGCACACCTGACTCTGAATAAACTACATGACCAAAAGTATGTGGACACCTGCTTGTCAAACATTTCATTCTAAAATCATGGGCATAACAGCCTCCACTCTACTGGGAAGACTTTCCACTAGATGTTGGAACATTGCTGCGGAGTCTTCCATTCAGCCACAAGAGCATTAGTAAGGTCGGGCATTGATGTTGGGCGATGAGGCCTGGCTCGCAGTCTGTGTTCCAATTCATCCCAAAGGTGTTCGATGGGGTTAAGCTCAGGGCTCTGTGCAGGCCAGTCAAGTTCTTCCAAACCTGATCTTGACAAAACTTTCTGCATGGACCTCACTTTTTGCACGGGGGCATTGTCATGCTGAAACTGGAAAGAGCCTTCCCCAAACTGTTGCCACAAAGTTGGAAGCACAGAATCGTCTAGAATGTCATTGTATGCTATAGCGTTAAGATTTCCCTTCACTGGAACTAAGTGGCCTAGCCCGAACCATGAAAAACAGCCTCAGACCATTATTCCTCCTCCACCAAACTTTACGGTTGGCACTATGCATTCGGGCAGATAGCGTTCGCCTGGCATCGCCAAACCCAGATTCGTCTGTCGGACTGCCAGATGGTGAAGCGTGATTCATCACGCCAGAGAACGCGTTTCCACTGCTCCAGAGTCCAATTGCGGCAAGCTTTACACCACTCCAGCCAACGCATGGCATGGCGTGTGGCAAATGTTGCAACCGAGAACAGATGATTTTTTCAGCACTACACACTTCAGCACTCGGCGGTCCCATTCCGTGAGCTTGTGTGGCCTACCACTTCACGGCTGAGCCGTTGTTGCTCCTGGATTTTTCCACTTCACAATATCAACACTTACAGTTGACTGGGGCAGCTCTAGCAGGGCCAAAATTTGACAAACTGGTTGGAAAGGTGGCATCCTATGACGGTGCCACGTTGAAAGTCACTGAGCTCTTCAGTAAGGCCATTCTACTGCCAATGTTTGTCTATGGAGATTGCATGGCTATATGCTCGATTCTATACACCTGTCAGCAACGGGTGTGGCTGAAATAGCCGAATCCACTAATTTGAATGAGTGTCCACATACTTTTGTATATATACTGCACATCACCGCTGGAGAAAGTGACATATGAAACAATGCTTTGTAAATAAAAATCCAGAAGCATTAATACTTTTTCAAATGATCACTAGTAGTAAAATCAGAGACACAGACAGACGGCATATTATTCCATATCGTCATCCACTTGTGTCGGTCGTGAACTGCTAAGACTTGAAGACAAATTCTGACTCATTTACAAAAATAAACAACCCCCCCCCCAAAAAACTTACTTTCTCGCGACCGATCTGGCCTCTGAGTCAGCATCATGGATCCCTTTCTTGATGGTTTCAGTCAGAACAGCCACGTGCCTGGTGGGGTAGCAGGGAAACATGACAGAGACAACTTCAGGTACAGCAGCCAGGAAACCACAACTACACCAATGGAGAGGACACACAGACTTCCTCATTTCCCCGGAGACTTCAGTATACACTCCTCTCTTCTTCTCTTCTCCACGGGGGGAAAGTGACCACATAGCACGCTTTCTACATGCTTTTTAAAATCTCAGCAGGGTTGTCACGGCAACCACTGGAGACGCTCCGTCGCCGTCGAGATTCTGATGGTGATGGCTTGCTCCAGCCCTCCAGCATCATCAATTTAACTAGGGATCATCAGTCGCCCAGTCAACCAACACCCAACTACTTACAGTAAATGTCACACGGCAGAGAGTAGAAGAGAAGTGAGGAGAGAGGAGAGTAAGAGCGGAAAGAGGGAAATCTAAAGCGCAGCACCAACAGGAAATGTGAATTATTATGTGGATTATAATTAAATGGATATTTTTGTAGGGGTTGATATGATTTTCGTAAGGGAAATTTCTAAGTGAAAATTATGAACTTCAGAAGCCTTTTTAAACCTCAAATACATTACATGTTTTAAATATCCTGCATTGCAGTTCTCCTGCAACAGGGAGATCAAATTAAGATCCTACATCTGTACACAAACACCGGTTGGATCCTGAGCAGAAAAGCAGACAAGCATGCTACAGTCTGTTGTTAGTGTTTATGTCATGGATAAATAGTATTAGCATGCAGGGTGAATGCTGAAAGGGTGTGTGTTTACCTCTCCAGTGTGTGTGTCTGCCACTCCAGTAATAACAGCTCTAAGAACTCATAACTGCGCCTGCAGAGAGAAGACATGATGAGAGTTAACACATTATAAGGGAAACCTCAGGAAAAGCTAGAAGATTTTCACACAAAGTAATATCACACAAAGCCCTTGAGTCGTTACCTTCGGACGGCCACTGATTTGGACGTGCAGTTACTAGTGATGATGGGGATGAGACGTGAGTAGTGTGTATGCTGGAAGAGAAGAGGAGGTCCCAGACATCATCCAATACAGCTTATTTCACACCTCCCAGTGTCTTAACAACATTTTGCAACTAGACATCATTCCAACTAAATAATAAATACATCAGGAAATGATTTATTTTACAGTAGAAAATGCATGAATCACACTCATCCACTGTCGGTCACTGACATATATGATTGCCCGTGCATATGTGTGTGTACAGTACTCACCCTGAGGATGAGACGTATGGCTGCCATGCCAGACGTGGCCATCACCTTGGCACTGTTGGGCACCAGGTTGAGCAGTGTGGGCATCAGGGTCTCTGCACAGTGGTCAAACTTGTTTCCCAGCAACGTGGACAGGTATCTGAAGAGGAGATGGGAGAATCAATCAGTTTTCAAATCTCCACAGATACATTTGATTTGAGGCTCTAGACTAGTGAACCCGTACTTAGATATGAAGCAGTAGCCGCCTACAAGTTGTCCAGACTCAGAGTGGTTAACTGTCAGTCAGTGATGTGCTCCTAATGTGGTAGTGATGATGAGCGATAGAGCGGAGAGTCAAGATCCACATATAAAGAGTATCCGGGTTGATGGACTGACAGAACAGGCGAGACCAGGTCGCTTTCATCATGTTAATGTAACCCCTTCACTGAGGCATTTCACTGAGCTGCTACACCTCTAAATCATCTCTCTGGTCAACCTTTACTCAACCCAAGTCCGAGATAGCACCTCTTGGAACAGATAGGTTCAACAGTGTAGTTAACTCTACTTGGTGTGGAAGACTGAGGTTGAAAGCGGTTTTGTCTGCAGGTCCTTACCCCAGTGTGATGCAGGCCTCTCGTACCACCTGGGACCTCAGGTCTTTAGCTGACAGCTTGAGAGGGGCCTCCAGCAGACGGAGCTGCTGAGGGAAACTATCATAGTCCAGGGCTCCAGCCACGAGCAGAGAACGCACCTTCTTCAGCTAAAAAAAAAAGGAAACACAAAGAACTATAATACGCTACAAACATCATGTCTTACTGCAAGAATTTACAGTACGAGGTGCTGAAAAGTTCATTTAGAGACTGATCATTTGTGTGTGTGGTCCTTACGGCGACGACTCTGTGCTCCCAGTCGTTTTTGTCGTCAGATAAAACCTCCCGAACCTTGGAGAGATTGTCCTCCATATCTCTGTTGGAGTGAATCTGGAGATGTACAGAAAGACAAGGACAGGAGTCAGACTGGGGTTGATGGCAATTCAAACTGTAAACACACACACACGTCGCGCCTATCTGTGCAGGTTACCTGGATAGTAGGAACCTCTTCAAAAGCCTTGATGAAGTCCTCCTCATCAACAGCACCTGCAGCAGCATCTTTAGCAGAGATCTTGCCAGGTCCGGTGGCAGAGCTGGGCCTGCGGACAGAAGCTGCAGCTACAGCCCTCCTACCACTGGGGGGCGCCTTGGAGGACGATGCAGAGGAGGAGGACCGGCCTCCGTCCACAGAGTCCTCATCATCAAAGTTCTTATCTGCCAGGGGAGAGTGAGAAGAAGTGGTGTTCATCCATTTTGATGTCATATTCTCTGCATTTGTGACCATGTTCATTAGGACACACCACAGGGAACCGAAAACAAGCATTTTCTATTGGACAGCTACCCCAGTACGTCCCAATTTCACTCGGTTTTCTGACAGTTTTCTAATGTTTTTGTGCCTACGGAAGACTAGGATTTCTGGAAAACCAGGGAATTTATTGAAAGTTCCCATAATCTTGCTACCTGACTGAAGACGACCCTGTTCTTTGGGCTGAGAGTGTGCGTGCCTGAACCCAGCCATCTGCAGTGCTGAGTGTAGCTAGCCCATATCATCTGCAGTGCTGAGTGAGTGTAGCTAGCCCATGTCATCTGCAGTGCTGAGTGTAGCTAGCCCATGTCATCTGCAGTGCTGAGTGAGTGTAGCTAGCCCATGTCATCTGCAGTGCTGTGAGTGTAGCTAGCCCATGTCATCTGCAGTGTGAGTGTAGCTAGCCCATGTCATCTGCAGTGCTGTGCTGAGTGTAGCTAGCCCATGTCATCTGCAGTGCTGAGTGTAGCTAGCCCATGTCATCTGCAGTGCTGAGTGAGTGTAGCTAGCCCATGTCATCTGCAGTGCTGAGTGTAGCTAGCCCATGTCATCTGCAGTGCTGAGTGAGTGTAGCTAGCCCATGTCATCTGCAGTGCTGAGTGTAGCTAGCCCATGTCATCTGCAGTGCTGAGTATAGCTAGCCCATGTTATCTGCAGTGCTGAGTGAGTGTAGCTAGCCCATGTTATCTGCAGTGCTGAGTGAGTGTAGCTAGCCCATGTCATCTGCAGTGCTGAGTGAGTGTAGCTAGCCCATGTCATCTGCAGTGCTGAGTGTAGCTAGCCCATGTCATCTGCAGTGCTGAGTGTAGCTAGCCCATGTCATCTGCAGTGCTGAGTGTAGCTAGCCCATGTCATCTGCAGTGCTGAGTGTAGCTAGCCCATGTCATCTGGATTGTCACTGTTACACAAATACAAGCCGTTCTGTCACCTCTCCAGTTTTCCAGTTTACATGAGGGATTATGAATACAGGGAAAATATGATCCAGGAGATATGCCTCGACCAAGCCAGCATTATTTTAGAGCAGGCATCAATATAATAATTTAACAAGTGTAGCGCTTTTCATTACAGAAAATAATCTCAAACCTATATGTCTCAGCACGTAAAACAAATGCCCACAATTGACAATAATAAACCATTTTTAGGAACAAACCAAACATACAATAGGCCATCAGAGTCTGAACTAATATAGGCTAGTCTGTACAGATCACAATAGTAGTGGTCATTCTGAAAGATAGCAAAACAAGACACCACTCACACTAAAAGACAAAAAAGCTCCATAAACAAAGCAACAGGCACAGACAGAAACGCCCCGTTCACCACTCCGATTTCCCTCCTTGTCCCCCTCATCCTCCTCTTACAACCATCCATTCCTCCATTAGACTGCTAACCTGGAATTACCATGAAACTGATACATCTATCAGAGACAGAGACAGACAGACAGAGAGACATTTGAGAAAGGCAGATCAATTAGGGGAAAGAGGAGGAAAACATTTGTAGAAATGTCGGTAGGTAGTGTGAGAGGAATGGTGGAGAGAGAGAAACACCACAGGAAGAGATAATAGCAGCAGGTTCTTACAGGCACAGATCTTCTTACACACCAGCTTCCTCAGCAGCATGATTTATGGCACACTCACTAAAGATTTCCCCAACCAGGCTTCTGCATCAACAGTGTGTGTGTGTGTGTGTGTGTGTGTGTGTCTGCATGACGCGTGCAGCTCTGATGACACGGTGCTAGACCAGCTTAAGCCCTTCTGGCCAAGGGTTAGCTGTCAAAAACAGCAGTGTGTGTGTGTGTGTGTGTGTGTGTGTGTGCAGCAGGAGGATACTGGCAGCTCCTGCAGTGCCAGCATGGTGTGACATGTCCATAGGGACACTGACTCTCGACCACAGAGGGGGAGGGGCCAGCACCTGTGATGTCATCTCAGACCAATCATTGTTTATACAGGGCGTTGGGTGAGGAAAAACCAAAGAAACCTAGCCTGGTGGTCATTGGTCCTGGACAAACACTGTTTATAGTCCCACCGCTGTTATTTACACTGCATAAATGCATAGGAATGACATGTAAATTAATTTTTTGCACTGTGTTTGGCACCGCACCATAACACTATGAGAGCTCAACATTATGTTGGCTTTATTGTCCCCTGAAGCCTGGTTAGCATGCTGTGAAACGCAGTAATCACACTGTCACCATCTCACCCACCCAGAGATAAGAAGCTTTGGTTCCAACATAACAAAATTCATCATGGATGAAATGATACATAGTTTGTCCCTTGAGTCTCACTGTATCCATCCACTTTTTGTTTATCTGGAGAAAGGTGGTGAACATGAAGCACATACTGGTGGTAGAAAACGTCTCTCTCATGTATACATACCCACCGCAGTGCTTTATCACTTGGACAGTGAGGATATACTAGTTATTAACCCCCGGCTCTCCAGTGAATTATGTGTTGAGTGTGGGGGCTAGCATTATCGTTATGAGAAAATAGTCAATACCGTGAGGACTGAGATTAGCATTATCGTTATGAGAAAATAGTCAATACCGTGAGGACTGAGATTAGCATTATTGTTCCAAAGACATCAGGAGGAGACTGCAGCATGTGAAAAGGCTCAATCCTAAGATCAGCGTCGTCCAACGACGTCCATCTTATTGACGGCGCACTTTCCATTTGCTTTCCACTGAGGCCAGTAACATGACGATACCAGAGACAGGGAGGGGACTGCCGCATGTGGGATGGATCAATCCTTCGCTAGCAGTAATGTCATTGAGTGAGCATCTTCCATCCGTTTTTTTACTGATCGTTAAATTATCTGCAGAGAGGTTTTAGAGAGCTGAAATAGAAACATTCCTTGAGACAAGATCCATGATGAATTTCACAGAATTTGAGCACAAGACTTATGAGATAACCGAGGTAAATACCAGCTCTAAACAGCAAGGCAATTAACCGAAACACCTTTAGTGAAAGAGCAAAACACGATGATGCATTTAGTTTATTGATCAGAGCAGTCAGAGCAGCACTTGATCAAACTCTGACACAAATGTCGAGCTGATTTATACACACATAGGGACCAATTAACAAAGCCTGCAGAGACACACGACTGACACACATGCCCTACGGGAACACACACACACACACGCGTCTGCCAACTCTGGGGGCAGTAGCCTGGTTGTTAGCTGTGTGCTTGGTGCCTGTGGCAGAGCAGGGGTCGTGTTAGTGATCCACATGGCTCGATGAGATCATGCCTGCTCTGTCCAGTGATATGATTACTGTAAGCTGGACAGTCCTGTATGTAGGCTACTGTGTGCCCTGTATGTAGGCTACTGTATAAATGTGCAGAGTATTACATATTTCCTTTTCTGAACTCTCAAAGGAAGAGAGTGGTGTAGCAGACAGGTAAGTTCATAAGTGTCATTGATGATAGAGGAAGTATAATAGGTGATAATGTCATGGAGAGAGGTTGTCCTCTGGCTCCCTCTGCTGGTTGAGGTGAAACACTGCATTATCTGCCCCCATAGAGACACATTCACATCATTGTTCGGCCCGATCTATCTTCATAGGAAGTTGTCTGACTGTGGTCTGTATCCTTCAGGAAGTTCAACGGTTCAAGTGTCCACCGCACTGCAACAGTCTCTGACTGGGTTCCAAATGGCACCCTATTTCCGATGTAGTTAAATAAAGGTTAAATAAAAATAAATAAAAAGGTATTGCAATGCATTTACATGTTTTTTTTTTAACCTTTATATAACTAGGTAAGTCAGTTATGAACAAATTCTTATTTACAGTGACGGCCCAACCCGGCCAAACCCAGACAACGCTGGGCCAATTGTGCGCCGCCCTCTGGGATGTGGTGCAGCCTGGATTCGAACCAGGTACTGTAGTGATGCCTCTTGCACTGAGATGCAGTGCCTTAGACCGCTGTACCACTTGGGAGCTTAGGGTGTCATTTTGGATGCATCCTCTCTCTTCCACTGTTAAACATCCCTGACCCCATTCTGACTGCTGCTGGAATCTAGCTATAAAACAATATTGTGCAGGAAACTGCTAGCTAGAGCCAGACAACTACATGGAAGAGAAAATAAGCCAGGCGAGACAGTTCAGAAGGACCAAAATAGCTCACAGTTCTCAGACTTCAGGAATGTTACTGAAACTTGGTTGACAATGTACTGTTCTGAACAGAGTTCTAAAGATAGAGAGGAGACGGAGGAAACAGAGAAGAGAGAGAATGGAGAAACAAAGATAGGATGAAGGTAGAGAGAGGGGGAAGTGATTGCCCTGCCAAGATAAACGGGTTATTATGACATTCTCTGAGAGGACTAATGAGGTAATGGTGGGCCATTCTCATGTTATGATTACTGTAAGGCCAGCATGACAAAAACTGTCATAAGAACTCACTGAGGGTGACTGTCATAAGCACAGAGTACAGCACACTACATAATGTGTCCACTAGCTGCAGGCTCCAGCGACTGCAGAAGCAGATGAGAATTCTAATTTCACTCCCCACCCAGCATCCTAACTGCAGTGCAGGCAGCACTGGTAGTCCCTGGGCCACAGATTCATATTTGGGGGATTTTTTTAACTCACAAGATGCTTTTCTTCTGTCTGTCCTAAACTGCGGGAGAGACTAAAGACACCCTGACACAATATATTTTATTTAGCTCCTCTCAGGCCAGATTCTCCTGTCCTGTTCTGACTGTGTCAGGCTCCAGGTGCTCTGAGCACTCAGCTAATCTGGGGGGGGTTAGCCTGGTCCCAGATTTGATTGTGCGGTCTTGGCATGGCAATGACCATAGGAGTTCGCTATACAGCACAAACAGATCTGGGACCAAGTCTACGGGAAAGTGTCATTCTGATTTCACCAACTCATTCCCACAGGTTGGTCTGTCAGTCTGCGAACCTGACACTCTAGCCAGCAGTTTAGAGAAGTATGAGGGCTAGATGCTAATGGTTCAGCACAAATAGCAATGTCATTACAGTGATATCTCAAAATGTTGACGACTACAAAGAGCAAACAGGGACTGCTCAGCCAAAACACTCTTCCCTGATCCCTCGCTACTCTTAGGCACACACAAACGCATACACACTGTATACACACGTATACAGTTGAAGTCGGAAGTTTACATACACCGTAGCCAAATACATTTAAACTCAGTTTTTCAAAATTCCTGACATTTAATCCTAGTAAAAATTCCCTGTCTAATGTCAGTTAGGATCACCACTTTATTTTAAGAATGTGAAATGTCAGAATAATAGTAGAGAGAATTATTTATTTCATCTTATATTCCTTTCATCATATTCCCAGTTGGTCAGAAGTTTACATACACTCAGTATTTGGTAGCATTGCCTTTAAATTGTTTAACTTGGGCTTTGTGATGGCCACTCCAATACCTTGACCACTCCAATACCTTTTTTTTCTGAGGTCTTGGCTGATTCCTTTTGATTCGTCAGGCAAAGAGGCCCTGAGTTTGAAGGTAGGCCTTGAAATACATCCACAGGTACACCTCCAATTGACTCAAATTATGTCAAATAGCCTATCAGAAGCTTCTAAAGCCATGACATCATTTTCAGGAATTTTCCAAGCTGTTTAAAGGCACAGTCAACTTAGTGTACGTAAACTTCTGACCCACTGGAATTGTGATACAGTGAAATAATCTGTCTGCAAACAATTGTTGGAAAAATTACTTGTGTCATGCACAAAGTAGATGTCCTAACCGACTTGCCAAAACTATAGTTTGTTAACAAGAAATTTGTGGAGTGGTTGAAAAACTAGTTTTAATGACTCCAACCTAAGTATATGTAAACTTCCCATTCAACTGTACCTCATGCAGCACTGAATAATAATAACCATGACTAAAGCGTTTGACAATTTTCTTCCCTATAATGCAGAGATTTGAAATACATGTGAATCTAATACTGGGACTAGGAAAAGAGAGAGGGAAGAAGAGAATAGAGTTCTCTTTCTTGATATCATTCCTTGATAGCCCGCTATGGGAGGAGCTCACATTCACTCTGTTGCAATGGTAAAGTAACCATAGAACAGCTGTGACAAACCACTGAGACTCTTGGTTGAGCCTGTGTCACAGAGGACCAGAGCTCTTCTGCCTGGTCAAACTCTGCCTGGTCAGCCAATGATAAGAGAGCACAAAAACTCTCCACTCCTTTCAATAAGAAACCACGGATCATTAATGAAGGCCCTTCTGTGCTTGACATTACCTACTCATTAATTTTAGCCTAGCTGGGTGTTAGACTGCCAACAAAGTAAAAATGCTGTCCTCCGGAAGGTAGACTAATTCTGTCCCCAAGGAGCTGCCATCCCAGTGGGGTCTCTCCTACTTAAGGGCCATGATTGGTGATTGCCTACATGGTTGCCAGGGTGAGCAGACAGGAATGAGCAACCGCTGAAAAAGAGCAGAGGCAAAGTATTCATCCTAAAGTGTGGCCAAGTAAAGGGTAAATGTTTAGTCCTGTAGACGAGACTGTGTTAAAGTCAACAGAGTGCTGGCTCTCATCGTAAAGTACATCTCCTCTGCTTAAGAAACACAAGTAAAGGCCTCTGACATTTTCAACCTCTCCCTGACCCAGTATGTAATACCTACATAGTTCAAGCAGACCACCATAGTCCTTGTGCACAAGAACGCCAAGGTAACATGTCTAAATGACTACGGCCCCGTTGCACTCACATCTGTAGCCATGAAATGCCTTGAAAGGCTGGTCATGGATCACATCAACACCATCATGCCAGACACCCTGGACCCACTCCATTTTGCATACAGCCCCAACAGCAGTCTCCTCTGAACAGTTGATGTTGAGATGTGTCTGTTAGTTGAACTCTGTGAAGCATTTATTTGGGCTGCAATCTGAGGGGCAGTTATACTAATGAACTTATCCTCTGCAGAAGAGGTAACTCTGGGTCTTCCTTACCTGTGGTGGTCCTCATGAGAGCCAGTTTCATCATAGCGCTTGATGGTTTTTGAGACTGCAAAATGTTCTGTCTTAAAGTAACGATGGACTGTCATTTCTCTTTGCTTATTTGAGCTGTTCTTGCCATAATATGGACTTGGGCTTTTACCAAATAGGGCTATCGTCTGTATACCCCCCCTAACTTGTCACAACACAACTGACTGGCTCAAACGCATTAAGGAAATTAATTCCACAAATTAATTTTTTAACTATGCACACCTGTTAATTGAAATGCATTCCAGTGGACTACCTCATGAAGCTGGTTGAGAGAATGTCAAGAGTGTGCAAAGCTGTCATCAAGGCAAAGAGTGGATACTTTGAAGTATCTCAAATATATTTTCATTTAACACGTTTTTGGTTACTACATGATTCCATATGTGTTATTTCATAACTCTACAATGTAGAAAATAGTAAAATATAGAAAACCCCTTGAATGAGTAAACAGACGTCTCACAAGTCCTCAACTGGCAGCTTCATTAAATAGTACCCGCAAAACACCAGTCTCAATGTCAACAGTGAAGTGGTGACTCCGGATGCTGGCCTTCTATAATGATCAATTAGCCTTTTAAAATGATAAACTTGGATTAGCTAAAACAACGTGCCATTGGAACACAGGAGTGATGGTTGCTGATAATGGGCCTCTGTACGCCTATGTAGATATTCCATTAAAAAATCTGCCATTTCCAGATACAATAGTAATTTACAACATTAACCATGTCTACACTGTATTTCTGATCAATTTGATGTTTTTTTAAATGGACAAAAAATGTGCTTTTCTTTCAAAAACAAGGACATTTCTAAGTGACCCTAAACTTAATGGTAGTGTTGTTGTTTTTCAAAGGTTTTACAGGTTTTTCTTTTGTTGCATGTATTTCTACACACATTTCACATACATGGCACTTCTTTTTTGCACTAACTCTTTAGACTCATCACATACACTGCTGTTAATGTTTATTATCTATCCTGTTGCCTAGTCACTTTAACCCTACCTATATGTACACATCTACCTCAATGACCTGTATATCCCAGCACATAGACTCGGTACAGGCACCCTGTGTATATAGAAGTTATTTATTCCTTGTGTTATTATTTTTCTATTATCTCCCTCTGCATTATGGGGAAGGGCCGAAAGTAAGAATTTCACTGTTAGTCTACACCGGTTGTTTACGAAGCATGTGACAAATAAAATGTTATTAGCAGGTTGTGTACTACTGTCATGAGGTCACCTATCAATTCTACCGTTGTACCCTTAAGCAGGGCAAAACTAGCTTAACTGTGCTCCTCTCAAATATGTGTGTTTTAGTGTTGTAATAGGGATTTGAGGGGAGCAGAAGGTGAATTTCCAATGTAACAGCTGGACAAAAAAGACAGACTGACTGGGGCTACAGAGCAGGCAACAGCATCCTAACAGTCAGGGTTAGGGGAAATGCTTAGTTATCTCTTCAAGTCCAGACAACATAGAATGTATTCTGAACCATGACATTCGCAAAAAGCATTCAACAAAAAAGATAAGTCCAGGCCTAGTTCAGACTGGGCAGTACACTAAAAGCTTGGGTTCAGACTCTGCTATGACAAATTTGATACTAAAAGGGCAGATCTGAAGGGGGGGGGGAACACACAGGCTCTAAAATACCATGGACAGAAAACAAACAAAGGCCATTTTTGGGGGGAAATGTTATCACAGCAGACACACATTTGTACTGTGAGACACACTGCAGCCATTTCAATGGCCTGGGCTATATGACCTCATTATAACTAAACATAGAAGTCAAAATTCACAGTTGCCAGTCTCTCTGCTTCACGCTCTCCCTCTCCCTTGCTCTCTCTCTCCCTTGCTCTCTCTCTCCCTTGCTCTCTCCCTCCCTTGCTCTCTCCCTCCCTTGCTCTCTCTCTCCCTTGCTCTCTCCCTCCCTTGCTCTCTCCTCTCCCTTGCTCTCTCCCTCCCTTGCTCTCTCCCTCCCTTGCTCTCTCCCTCCCTTGCTCTCTCTCCCTTGTTCTCTTCATCTTGCTCCCTCTCTCCCTTGTTCTCTTCATCTTCTCTCTCTCCCTTGCTCTCTCTCTCTCCCTTGCTCTCTCTCTCTCCCTTGCTCTCTCTCTCTCCCTTGCTCTCTCTCTCCCTTGCTCTCTCTCTCCCTTGCTCTCTCTCTCTTCCTTGCTCTCTCTCTCTCCCTTGCTCTCTCTCTCCCTTGCCCTCTCTCTCCCTTGCCCTCTCTCTCCCTTGCCCTCTCTGTCTCCCTTGCTCTCTCTCTCCCTTGCTCTCTCTCTCTCCCTTGCTCTCTCTCTCCCTTGCTCTCTCTCTCCCTTGCTCTCTCTCTCTTGCTCTCTCTCTCTTGCTCTCTCTCTCTCCCTTGCTCTCTCTCTCTCCCTTGCTCTCTCTCTCTCCCTTGCTCTCTCTCTCTCCCTTGCTCTCTCTCTCCTGCTGCTCTTGCTCTCCCTCTCTCTCCCTTGCTCTCTCTCTCCCTTGCTCTCTCTCCCTTGCTCTCTCTCTCTCCCTTGCTCTCTCTCTCTCCCTTGCTCTCTCTCTCTCCCTTGCTCTCTCTCTCTCTCCCTTGCTCTCTCTCTCTCCCTTGCTCTCTCTCTCTCCCTTGCTCTCTCTCTCTCCCTTGCTCTTCTCTCCCTCTCTCTCTCCCTTGCTCTCTCTCTCTCCCTTGCTCTCTCTCTCCCTTGCTCTCTCTCTCTCCCTTGCTCTCTCTCTCCCTTGCTCTCTCTCTCCCTTGCTCTCTCTCTCTCCCTTGCTCTCTCTCTCTCCCTTGCTCTCTCTCTCCCTTGCTCTCTCTCTCTCCCTTGCTCTCTCTCTCTCCCTTGCTCTCTCTCTCCCTTGCTCTCTCTCTCTCCCTTGCTCTCTCTCTCTCCCTTGCTCTCTCTCTCCCTTGCTCTCTCTCTCTCCCCTTGCTCTCTCTCTCTCCCTTGCTCTCTCTCTCTCCCTTGCTCTCTCTCTCTCCTCTCTCTCCCTTGCTCTCTCTCTCTTGCTCCTTCTCTCTCTCTCTCTCCCTTGCTCTCTCTCTCTTGCTCCTTCTCCCTTGCTCTCTCTCTCCCTTGCTCTCTCTCTCCCTTGCTCTCTCTCTCTCCCTTGCTCTCTCTCTCCCTTGCTCTCTCTCTCTCCCTTGCTCTCTCTCTCTCCCTTGCTCTCTCTCTCTCCCTTGCTCTCTCTCTCTCCTTGCTCTCTCTCTCTCCCTTGCTCTCTCTCTCTCCCTTGCTCTCTCTCTCTCCCTTGCTCTCTCTCTCTCCCTTGCTCTCTCTCTCTCTCTCTTGCTCCCTTCTCTCTCTCTCCCTTGCTCTCTCTCTCTCCCTTGCTCTCTCTCTCTCCCTTGCTCTCTCTCTCTCCCTTGCTCTCTCTCTCCCTTGCTCTCTCTCTCCCTTGCTCTCTCTCTCTTCCTCTCTCTCTCCCTTGCTCTCTCTCTCCCTTGCTCTCTCTCTCTCCCTTGCTCTCTCTCTCCCTTGCTCTCTCTCTCTCCCTTGCTCTCTCTCTCTCCCTTGCTCTCTCTCTCTCCCTTGCTCTCTCTCTCTCCCTTCTCTCTTGCTCTCTCTCTCTCCCTTGCTCTCTCTCTCTCCCTTGCTCTCTCTCTCCCTTGCTCTCTCTCTCCCTTGCTCTCTCTCTCCCTTGCTCTCTCTCTCCCTTGCTCTCTCTCTCCCTTGCTCTCTCTCTCTCTCCCTTGCTCTCTCTCTCTCTCCCTTGCTCTCTCTCTCTCCCTTGCTCTCTCTCTCTCCCTTGCTCTCTCTCTCCTTGCTCTCTCTCTCTCCCTTGCTCTCTCTCTCCCTTGCTCTCTCTCTCTCCCTTGCTCTCTCTCTCTCCCTTGCTCTCTCTCTCTCCCTTGCTCTCTCTCTCTCCCTTGCTCTCTCTCTCCCTTGCTCTCTCTCTCCCTTGCTCTCTCTCTCCCTTGCTCTCTCTCCCTTGCTCTCTCTCTCCCTTCTCTCTCTCCCTTGCTCTCTCTCTCTCCCTTGCTCTCTCTCTCTCCCTTGCTCTCTCTCTCTCCCTTGCTCTCTCTCTCTCCCTTGCTCTCTCTCTCTCCCTTGCTCTCTCTCTCTCCCTTGCTCTCTCTCTCCCTTGCTCTCTCTCTCTCCCTTGCTCTCTCTCTCCCTTGCTCTCTCTCTCCCTTGCTCTCTCTCTCTCTCTCTCTCCCTTCCCTTGCTCTCTCTCTCCCTTGCTCTCTCTCTCTCTCCCTTGCTCTCTCTCTCTCCCTTCTCTCCCTTCTCTCTCTCTCCCTTGCTCTCTCTCTCTCCCTTGCTCTCTCTCTCTCCCTTGCTCTCTCTCTCTCCCTTGCTCTCTCTCTCTCTTCTCCCTTCTCTCTGCTCTCTCTCCCTTCTCTCTCTCTCCCTTGCTCTCTCTCTCTCCCTTGCTCTCTCTCTCCCTTCTCTCCCTTGCTCTCTCTCTCTCTCTCCCTTGCTCTCTCTCTCTCTCCCTTGCTCTCTCTCTCTCCCTTGCTCTCTCTCTCCCTTCTCTCCTTCTCCCTTGCTCTCTCTCTCCCTTGCTCTCTCTCTCTCCCTTGCTCTCTCTCTCCCTTGCTCTCTCTCTCCCTTGCTCTCTCTCTCTCCCTTGCTCTCTCTCTCTCCTTTCTCTCTCTCTCTCTCTCTCTCTCCCTTGCTCTCTCTCTCTCCCTTGCTCTCTCTCTCTCCCTTGCTCTCTCTCTCCCTTGCTCTCTCTCCCTTGCTCTCTCCCTTGCTCTCTCCCTTGCTCTCTCTCTCTCCCTTGCTCTCTCTCTCCCTTGCTCTCTCTCTCTCTCTCTCTCTTGCTCTTCTCTCTCTCTCTTGCTCTCTCTCTCTCCCTTGCTCTCTCTCTCCCTTGCTCTCTCTCTCCCTTGCTCTCTCTCCCTTGCTCTCTCTCTTCTCCCTTGCTCTCTCTCTCCCTTGCTCTCTCTCTCCCTTGCTCTTCTCTCCCTTGCTCTCTCTCTCTCCCTGCTTGCTCCCTCTCTCTCTCTCTCCCTTGCTCTCTCTCTCTCCCTTGCTCTCTCTCTCTCCCTTGCTCTCTCTCTCTCCCTTGCTCTCTCTCTCTCCCTTGCTCTCTCTCTCTCCCTTGCTCTCTCTCTCTCCCTTGCTCTCTCTCTCTCCCTTGCTCTCTCTCTCTCCCTTGCTCTCTCTCTCTCCCTTGCTCTCTCTCTCCCTTGCTCTCTCTCTCTCTCCCTTGCTCTCTCTCTCCCTTGCTCTCTCTCTCTCCCTTGCTCTCTCTTCATCTTGCTCTCTCTCTCTCCCTTGCTCTCTCTCTCCCTTGCTCTCTCTCTCTCCCTTGCTCTCTCTCTCTCCTTGCTCTCTCTCTCCCTTGCTCTCTCTCTCCCTTGCTCTCTCTCTCTCTCCCTTGCTCTCTCTCTCTCCCTTGCTCTCTCTCTCCCTTGCTCTCTCTCTCCCTTGCTCTCTCTCTCCCTTGCTCTCTCTCCCTCTCCCTTGCTTCTCTCTCTCTCCTTGCTCTCTCTCTGTCTCCCTTGCTCTCTCTCTCTCCCTTGCTCTCTCTCTCTCCCTTGCTCTCTCTCTCTCCCTTGCTCTCTCTCTCCCTTGCTCTCTCTCTCTCCCTTGCTCTCTCTCTCTCTCGCTCTCTCTCTCTCCCTTGCTCTCTCTCTCTCCCTTGCTCTCTCTCTCCCTTGCTCTCTCTCTCTCCCTTGCTCTCTCTCTCTCCCTTGCTCTCTCTCTCTCCCTTGCTCTCTCTCTCTCCCTTGCTCTCTCTCTCTCCCTTGCTCTCTGTCCATCTGTCTGTCTACAGAGGAGCATATAGTTCTAATGACAAGTCAATCAAAAAGGTTGAGATGAAAGACAGCAGCCATCTATCTGTCAGTGAGGAAGGCCATACAGCAGGCTGAAGGGCAACGTCAGTTAACCCAACACTGATAGAACTTTGAGATATCCCCCGGGTCTATGGCAAGACAGACAGTGATAGATCATGGATATTCTGTCACTGGTACTCCTATGGTTGTAGCAAGGGCAGTAAGAGAGGTCAGTGCATCAACTTTTCACCTAGGGGTCTGACTGGCCCAGCCATAGCTTCAGCAACATAACGCAGTGAAATTATAGTCCTAGCGTTCTTTGTATAATACCTTTCTATGGTCATCTCATTTGTTAGGATGCGGCCGGATATATATCTTATAATTTGTCTCATGCACCCCCCTACTGTCAAAGGCATTAATTTCCCGTTATCTCCCTGTAGGAAGCATAAACATGACTGTAGTGGCAGCAGAGCAGAGTTCAGCTAATGACATTCAACAGCTAGTTAATGTGACTGTCTTTGGGCTCCAATAGTTAATGTGCAACTGAATTAAAGACTCAGAGCTTCATTTATTTCTGATGGCAGAGAGGTGATGATACGAAGGCAATGAGGCCGTGTGTTATGTATCAGAAGCCATTTCCTCTGAGCAGGCAGCAGAGGGATGAGCAGAGAAAGAGAGAGTCACAGTGCATTGACTGCTGCTGTTAAGACTGTACACATAGCAACGGCTTGTTTTGCATTTGAGACACACAAGTCCCATCACACACAGTCCGATCAAATGAACACTGAAGCCGGGAGAGATTTTTGAAAACCAACACTGTTACAGCAGACAACAACAAACATACTTGATGAAAACTGTCTGAAGACCAGATTAGTAGGCCAAGCAAAAACCCAGTTGGTAACATGCACTGACTGTTTTCCCCGATGGGTGGCAAACCTTTAGTTAAGCTTTGGCAGAGCCGCCCATGCCCTGGCAAGTAGGTCCTGTAACCCTTACACAAACCTCAAAGACATCCATTCATTCATTACAAGGTCCACGTGGGCAGATGGCTATTCACAGAATCCACTTGGTTGGCACCCTCATGGACAGAGAATGAAGTGGACAACAGGGACATTCACACAGTTGGTTTATGGTAAGTGATTTCAGTCTCGCTTACTCGGTCTCTGGAATCAAAAACATAATACATCATTCAAGATCCATCTTATCAAAACCAACAGTTGTATCTCTTATCTAATGAACAACATGCATGTCCATATTTATGCATCACATTTCCCAACAACAGTGATGGGGATATGATAGGGAGTCAAAGAGAGAATAAAAGCCATAACAAATGGTTGGTTTGAATGAACAGAGCTTCACTCTGTCCTTGAACTCTCTCTTTTATCCCCGTGGACACGTAGGCTACTTCTCTTACATACTAGCACTTGGAAGTTGATGAATGGGTACAGGTTATTCTCACCAGGCCTCTGGTGTTTCGTCCACCCTTCACACACACACACACAGCTATCTAGGGTCTAAGTTACGTACACCCTGCCACCGCCACCACCCCCACTCTGCCCCAGTGACCAGCACTGAAATGGTACTCTGCCCCAGTGACCAGCACTGGAATGGTACTCTGCCCCAGTGACTGGAACGTGACCCATATAAAATGTGCACATTCACTCTGATGCAGCCTCTTGATGTAGCAAACAGATGTAGTGATCATATCGTGTCACTGTTCCTTTAAGTTTTGGGGTGGTTGTTACCTCGTACCCCTGCACATCGACTCGGCACTCCCCGTATATAGCCATGTTATTTTTTACTCGTTATTGTTATTCACTGTTTATTTATTCCTTGTGTCACTATTTCAATTGTTTTAATCTTTAACTTGAATTGTTGGAACAGGACCTGTCAGTAAGCGTTTTACTTTTAGTCTACACCTGTTGTTTACAAAGCATGTAACATTTGATTGATTTGATTTGGTTGCCGTGGTAACAGCAGGTCATGTGCATAAAAACCACTTCAGAGGAACATAAATCTGATCCGAGCGTCCAGACAGAGGTGGCATATGGAGGATCGGCTTTGTATTAGGATTCAGATCCACATATGGAGGTGGTATAAATCGGAAGTCAAAAGATCAAATTGCCTGTGTACATCTAATCTTCTCATTTCACCATAATATTGACCAACCCCATCTGAAATTCCTAGCAGCTTTCAGCTCTCTGTCACAACAGACAAGATGGATTCTTCCAGGGAGGACCGAGCATCAACTGTGTGGTTATGTATTGCCCGGCCGTAGTCTAGCGTGTCTGACAGCGAAAGCTTTGATCAAAAAGCTGCTGGATGAAAATATGAGCTAAGCTTTTCCTTCCAAATATCTTCTGAATCTGGGAACAAACACAAAGCTTTCACGACAGGGTAAAAAGCAGCTTGACCTGATGCATGACAGCCAGCCCCATGAAGTTACTCAGTCACAAACAACAAACAAATTATGAGTCACTGACCACTGTTAAGTGCAGAGCTGTTTGGGCCATTGGGTGGTTGTGGCATTTTAAGAGCGCAGAAAACAGCACTAAATTCAACCTGCCGTCTTCCGTCACCACAGGGAGGAAAGACAGAGACCACGGTGGGCCATCTTACCTGAGCAGGTCAATGCACCAGGTCCAACACCGTCAGACTCAGCACAAAACCGACTGAACTCTGGTGTTTACATAACAGTACAGCTATTAACAGACTCTCTTCAAAGGGCTCGCCACAGCGATTTCACAGTTTGCGTCACGTTCCAGAAATTCCGCCGCAGAAAAGTACGTTGAACTACGCAGAGACCAACGCAAATGATGCTCCGTCGAATCTGTTGTGTAGACCGTGTGGAGCACTTAACACTTCTTTATGCTGCACAGAGCTGCAGCATCCAGTGTGTGTGTGTGTGTGTGTGTGTGTGTGTCGCAGCTTGCACAGAGCTGCAGCATCCAGTGTGTGTGTGTGTGTGTGTGTGTGTGTGTGTGTCGCAGCTTGCACAGAGCTGCAGCATCCAGTGTGTGTGTGTGTGTGTGTGTGTGTGTCGCAGCTTGCACAGAGCTGCAGCATCCAGTGTGTGTGTGTGTGTGTGTCGCAGCTTGCACTGTGCGATCCTCAGTGTGTGTGTGTGTGTGTGTCGCAGCTTGCACCGTGCGATCCTCAGTGTGTGTGTGTGTGTGTGTGTCGCAGCTTGCACCGTGCGATCCTCAGTGTGTGTGTGTGTGTGTGTCGCAGCTTGCACCGTGCGATCCTCAGTGTGTGTGTGTGTGTGTCGCAGCTTGCACCGTGCGATCCTCAGTGTGTGTGTGTGTGTGTGTGTCGCAGCTTGCACCGTGCGATCCTCAGTGTGTGTGTGTGTGTGTGTGTGTGTCGCAGCTTGCACCGTGCGATCCTCAGTGTGTGTGTGTGTGTGTGTGTGTGTCGCAGCTTGCACCGTGCGATCCTCAGTGTGTGTGTGTGTGTGTGTCGCAGCTTGCACCGTGCGATCCTCAGTGTGTGTGTGTGTGTGTGTGTGTCGCAGCTTGCACCGTGCGATCCTCAGTGTGTGTGTGTTGTGTGTCGCAGCTTGCACCGTGCGATCCTCAGTGTGTGTGTGTGTGTGTCGCAGCTTGCACCGTGCGATCCTCAGTGTGTGTGTGTGTGTGTGTGTGTGTGTGTGTCGCAGCTTGTACCGTGCGATCCTCAGTGTGTGTGTGTCGCAGCTTGCACCGTGCGATCCTCAGTGTGTGTGTGTGTGTGTGTCGCAGCTTGCACCGTGCGATCCTCAGTGTGTGTGTGTGTGTGTGTGTGTGTCGCAGCTTGCACCGTGCGATCCTCAGTGTGTGTGTGTCGCAGCTTGCACCGTGCGATCCTCAGTGTGTGTGTGTGTGTGTGTCGCAGCTTGCACCGTGCGATCCTCAGTGTGTGTGTGTGTGTGTGTGTCGCAGCTTGCACCGTGCGATCCTCAGTGTGTGTGTGTGTGTGTGTCGCAGCTTGCACCGTGCGATCCTCAGTGTGTGTGTGTGTGTGTGTGTGTGTGTCGCAGCTTGCACCGTGCGATCCTCAGTGTGTGTGTCGCAGCTTGCACCGTGCGATCCTCAGTGTGTGTGTGTGTGTCGCAGCTTGCACCGTGCGATCCTCAGTGTGTGTGTGTGTGTCGCAGCTTGTCGCAGCTTGCACCGTGCGATCCTCAGTGTGTGTGTGTGTGTCGCAGCTTGCACCGTGCGATCCTCAGTGTGTGTGTGTGTGTGTGTCGCAGCTTGCACCGTGCGATCCTCAGTGTGTGTGTGTGTGTGTGTGTGTGTCGCAGCTTGCACCGTGCGATCCTCAGTGTGTGTGTGTGTGTGTGTGTGTGTCGCAGCTTGCACCGTGCGATCCTCAGTGTGTGTGTGTCGCAGCTTGCACCGTGCGATCCTCAGTGTGTGTGTGTGTGTGTGTGTGTGTGTGTGTGTCGCAGCTTGCACCGTGCGATCCTCAGTGTGTGTGTGTCGCAGCTTGCACCGTGCGATCCTCAGTGTGTGTGTGTGTGTGTGTCGCAGCTTGCACCGTGCGATCCTCAGTGTGTGTGTGTGTGTGTGTGTCGCAGCTTGCACCGTGCGATCCTCAGTGTGTGTGTGTGTGTGTCGCAGCTTGCACCGTGCGATCCTCAGTGTGTGTGTGTGTGTGTGTGTCGCAGCTTGCACCGTGCGATCCTCAGTGTGTGTGTGTGTGTGTCGCAGCTTGCACCGTGCGATCCTCAGTGTGTGTGTGTGTGTGTGTGTGTCGCAGCTTGCACCGTGCGATCCTCAGTGTGTGTGTGTGTGTGTCGCAGCTTGCACCGTGCGATCCTCAGTGTGTGTGTGTGTGTGTGTGTGTGTCGCAGCTTGCACCGTGCGATCCTCAGTGTGTGTGTGTGTGTGTCGCAGCTTGCACCGTGCGATCCTCAGTGTGTGTGTGTGTGTGTGTCGCAGCTTGCACCGTGCGATCCTCAGTGTGTGTGTGTGTGTGTGTGTGTGTGTGTCGCAGCTTGTACCGTGCGATCCTCAGTGTGTGTGTGTGTGTGTGTCGCAGCTTGCACCGTGCGATCCTCAGTGTGTGTGTGTGTGTGTGTCGCAGCTTGCACCGTGCGATCCTCAGTGTGTGTGTGTGTGTGTGTGTGTGTCGCAGCTTGCACCGTGCGATCCTCAGTGTGTGTGTGTCGCAGCTTGCACCGTGCGATCCTCAGTGTGTGTGTGTGTGTGTGTGTGTCGCAGCTTGCACCGTGCGATCCTCAGTGTGTGTGTGTGTGTGTGTCGCAGCTTGCACCGTGCGATCCTCAGTGTGTGTGTGTGTGTGTGTCGCAGCTTGCACCGTGCGATCCTCAGTGTGGGTGTGTGTGTGTGTGTGTGTCGCAGCTTGCACCGTGCGATCCTCAGTGTGTGTGTCGCAGCTTGCACCGTGCGATCCTCAGTGTGTGTGTGTGTGTGTGTGTCGCAGCTTGCACCGTGCGATCCTCAGTGTGTGTGTGTGTGTCGCAGCTTGTCGCAGCTTGCACCGTGCGATCCTCAGTGTGTGTGTGTGTGTCGCAGCTTGCACCGTGCGATCCTCAGTGTGTGTGTGTGTGTGTCGCAGCTTGCACCGTGCGATCCTCAGTGTGTGTGTGTCGCAGCTTGCACCGTGCGATCCTCAGTGTGTGTGTGTGTGTGTGTGTGTCGCAGCTTGCACCGTGCGATCCTCAGTGTGTGTGTGTGTGTGTGTGTCGCAGCTTGCACCGTGCGATCCTCAGTGTGTGTGTGTGTGTGTGTGTGTGTGTGTGTGTGTGTGTCGCAGCTTGCACCGTGCGATCCTCAGTGTGTGTGTGTGTGTGTGTCGCAGCTTGCACCGTGCGATCCTCAGTGTGTGTGTGTGTGTGTGTGTGTGTGTGTCGCAGCTTGCACCGTGCGATCCTCAGTGTGTGTGTGTGTCGCAGCTTGCACCGTGCGATCCTCAGTGTGTGTGTGTGTGTGTCGCAGCTTGCACCGTGCGATCCTCAGTGTGTGTGTGTGTCGCAGCTTGCACCGTGCGATCCTCAGTGTGTGTGTGTGTGTGTCGCAGCTTGCACCGTGCGATCCTCAGTGTGTGTGTGTGTGTGTGTGTGTGTCGCAGCTTGCACCGTGCGATCCTCAGTGTGTGTGTGTGTGTGTGTGTGTGTGTGTGTGTGTGTGTGCAGCTTGCACCCTGCGATCCTCAGTGTGTGTGTGTGTGTGTGTCGCAGCTTGCACCGTGCGATCCTCAGTGTGTGTGTGTGTGTGTGTGTCGCAGCTTGCACCGTGCGATCCTCAGTGTGTGTGTGTCGCAGCTTGCACCGTGCGATCCTCAGTGTGTGTGTGTGTGTGTGTGTGTGTCGCAGCTTGCACCGTGCGATCCTCAATGTGTGTGTGTGTGTGTGTGTGTCGCAGCTTGCACCGTGCGATCCTCAGTGTGTGTGTGTGTGTGTCGCAGCTTGCACCGTGCGATCCTCAGTGTGTGTGTGTGTGTGTGTGTGTCGCAGCTTGCACCGTGCGATCCTCAGTGTGTGTGTGTGTGTGTGTGTCGCAGCTTGCACCGTGCGATCCTCAGTGTGTGTGTGTGTGTGTGTGTGTCGCAGCTTGCACCGTGCGATCCTCAGTGTGTGTGTGTGTGTGTGTGTGTGTGTGTGTGTGTCGCAGCTTGCACCGTGCGATCCTCAGTGTGTGTGTGTGTGTGTGTGTGTGGCAGCTTGCACCGTGCGATCCTCAGTGTGTGTGTGTGTGTGTGTGTCGCAGCTTGCACCGTGCGATCCTCAGTGTGTGTGTGTGTGTGTGTGTGTCGCAGCTTGCACCGTGCGATCCTCAGTGTGTGTGTGTGTGTGTGTGTCGCAGCTTGCACCGTGCGATCCTCAGTGTGTGTGTGTGTGTGTGTGTGTCGCAGCTTGCACCGTGCGATCCTCAGTGTGTGTGTGTGTGTGTCGCAGCTTGCACCGTGCGATCCTCAGTGTGTGTGTGTGTGTGTGTGTCGCAGCTTGCACCGTGCGATCCTCAGTGTGTGTGTGTGTGTGTGTGTCGCAGCTTGCACCGTGCGATCCTCAGTGTGTGTGTGTGTGTCGCAGCTTGCACCGTGCGATCCTCAGTGTGTGTGTGTGTGTGTGTGTGTGTGTGTCGCAGCTTGCACCGTGCGATCCTCAGTGTGTGTGTGTGTGTGTGTCGCAGCTTGCACCGTGCGATCCTCAGTGTGTGTGTGTGTGTGTGTCGCAGCTTGCACCGTGCGATCCTCAGTGTGTGTGTGTGTGTGTGTGTGTGTGTCGCAGCTTGCACCGTGCGATCCTCAGTGTGTGTGTCGCAGCTTGCACCGTGCGATCCTCAGTGTGTGTGTGTGTGTCGCAGCTTGTCGCAGCTTGCACCGTGCGATCCTCAGTGTGTGTGTGTGTGTCGCAGCTTGCACCGTGCGATCCTCAGTGTGTGTGTGTGTGTGTCGCAGCTTGCACCGTGCGATCCTCAGTGTGTGTGTGTCGCAGCTTGCACCGTGCGATCCTCAGTGTGTGTGTGTGTGTGTGTGTCGCAGCGTGCACCGTGCGATCCTCAGTGTGTGTGTGTGTGTGTGTGTCGCAGCTTGCACCGTGCGATCCTCAGTGTGTGTGTGTGTGTGTGTCGCAGCTTGCACCGTGCGATCCTCAGTGTGTGTGTGTGTGTGTGTGTGTGTGTGTGTGTCGCAGCTTGCACCGTGCGATCCTCAGTGTGTGTGTGTGTCGCAGCTTGCACCGTGCGATCCTCAGTGTGTGTGTGTGTGTCGCAGCTTGCACCGTGCGATCCTCAGTGTGTGTGTGTGTGTGTCGCAGCTTGCACCGTGCGATCCTCAGTGTGTGTGTGTGTGTGTCGCAGCTTGCACCGTGCGATCCTCAGTGTGTGTGTGTGTGTGTGTGTCGCAGCTTGCACCGTGCGATCCTCAGTGTGTGTGTGTGTGTGTGTGTGTGTGTGTGTCGCAGCTTGCACCGTGCGATCCTCAGTGTGTGTGTGTCGCAGCTTGCACCGTGCGATCCTCAGTGTGTGTGTGTGTGTGTGTGTGTGTGTGTGTGTCGCAGCTTGCACCCTGCGATCCTCAGTGTGTGTGTGTGTGTGTGTCGCAGCTTGCACCGTGCGATCCTCAGTGTGTGTGTGTGTGTGTGTGTCGCAGCTTGCACCGTGCGATCCTCAGTGTGTGTGTGTCGCAGCTTGCACCGTGCGATCCTCAGTGTGTGTGTGTGTGTGTGTGTGTGTGTGTCGCAGCTTGCACCGTGCGATCCTCAATGTGTGTGTGTGTGTGTGTGTGTCGCAGCTTGCACCGTGCGATCCTCAGTGTGTGTGTGTGTGTGTCGCAGCTTGCACCGTGCGATCCTCAGTGTGTGTGTGTGTGTGTGTGTGTGTCGCAGCTTGCACCGTGCGATCCTCAGTGTGTGTGTCGCAGCTTGCACCGTGCGATCCTCAGTGTGTGTGTGTGTGTCGCAGCTTGTCGCAGCTTGCACCGTGCGATCCTCAGTGTGTGTGTGTGTGTGTCGCAGCTTGCACCGTGCGATCCTCAGTGTGTGTGTGTGTGTGTCGCAGCTTGCACCGTGCGATCCTCAGTGTGTGTGTGTGTGTGTGTGTCGCAGCTTGCACCGTGCGATCCTCAGTGTGTGTGTGTGTGTGTGTGTGTCGCAGCTTGCACCGTGCGATCCTCAGTGTGTGTGTGTGTGTGTGTCGCAGCTTGCACCGTGCGATCCTCAGTGTGTGTGTGTGTGTGTGTGTGTGTGTCGCAGCTTGCACCGTGCGATCCTCAGTGTGTGTGTGTGTCGCAGCTTGCACCGTGCGATCCTCAGTGTGTGTGTGTGTGTCGCAGCTTGCACCGTGCGATCCTCAGTGTGTGTGTGTGTGTGTCGCAGCTTGCACCGTGCGATCCTCAGTGTGTGTGTGTGTGTGTCGCAGCTTGCACCGTGCGATCCTCAGTGTGTGTGTGTGTGTGTGTGTGTCGCAGCTTGCACCGTGCGATCCTCAGTGTGTGTGTGTGTGTGTGTGTGTGTGTGTGTCGCAGCTTGCACCGTGCGATCCTCAGTGTGTGTGTGTCGCAGCTTGCACCGTGCGATCCTCAGTGTGTGTGTGTGTGTGTGTGTGTGTGTCGCAGCTTGCACCCTGCGATCCTCAGTGTGTGTGTGTGTGTGTGTCGCAGCTTGCACCGTGCGATCCTCAGTGTGTGTGTGTGTGTGTGTGTCGCAGCTTGCACCGTGCGATCCTCAGTGTGTGTGTGTCGCAGCTTGCACCGTGCGATCCTCAGTGTGTGTGTGTGTGTGTGTGTGTGTGTGTCGCAGCTTGCACCGTGCGATCCTCAATGTGTGTGTGTGTGTGTGTGTGTCGCAGCTTGCACCGTGCGATCCTCAGTGTGTGTGTGTGTGTGTCGCAGCTTGCACCGTGCGATCCTCAGTGTGTGTGTGTGTGTGTGTGTGTGTGTGTGTGTCGCAGCTTGCACCCTGCGATCCTCAGTGTGTGTGTGTGTGTGTGTCGCAGCTTGCACCGTGCGATCCTCAGTGTGTGTGTGTGTGTGTGTGTCGCAGCTTGCACCGTGCGATCCTCAGTGTGTGTGTCGCAGCTTGCACCGTGCGATCCTCAGTGTGTGTGTGTGTGTGTGTGTGTGTGTGTGTCGCAGCTTGCACCGTGCGATCCTCAGTGTGTGTGTGTGTGTGTGTGTCGCAGCTTGCACCGTGCGATCCTCAGTGTGTGTGTGTGTGTGTGTGTGTGTCGCAGCTTGCACCGTGCGATCCTCAGTGTGTGTGTGTGTCGCAGCTTGCACCGTGCAATCCTCAGTGTGTGTGTGTGTCGCAGCTTGCACCGTGCGATCCTCAGTGTGTGTGTGTGTCGCAGCTTGCACCGTGCGATCCTCAGTGTGTGTGTGTGTGTGTGTGTGTGGCAGCTTGCACCGTGCGATCCTCAGTGTGTGTGTGTGTGTGTGTCGCAGCTTGCACCGTGCGATCCTCAGTGTGTGTGTGTGTCGCAGCTTGCACCGTGCAATCCTCAGTGTGTGATGTAATTAAAAGGCTTTCTTTTGAATCTTAATTCCATCTCTGTTCTTTGTTACCCGTCTCTTCCACTCCTTTAAAATGTCCCTTTCAAGAACCTTGCACACACACACACACACACACACACACACACACACACACACACACACTGAAGGCTGCTCACACAGCGCTCCCAGTCAGCACCACAACACTAGCAGTAGAAGGTGAGGCGTGTGACTCATTATAACAGGTACATGGTCTTAACTGTGACAACAAGGCAACAACTGGTGTTCTGCTTCCTCAGAGCTGAGCCTTGTGGGAAAGACAAGCAGGCCATCTCCAGTCTGCAGTGTTTAATATAACACACCCACCCACAGGACCGTGTAGGAGACAAACAGTCTTAACATGAGCTAACGTACCATGGAACCCCAAGGATTTAACACAACAAGGATGCTTTCTAACCAAAGCACCAGCTGACACATTATAATTCCAGCATAATTCACAGTGACTTGGCTCAGACCCATCACCCAGGCAGAGTTATTAATAACACCCCAATGAGAGCCATCCTTCAGTCCTCTCACTGCATTATGTATATGACTTCTAGAAATGTCCTGCAACAAAAATAAACAAAAAAGGTTTTACACAGACGTCACAAAGTGTTGGGGGCACTGCAGCCTCCTGTTGTGAAGAGGGAGAGGGACATCTTGGAGGAGACCTCAATAAGAGATCATTACCTGAGGTAGGCTATTAAACACATGTTAGTTAAAGTGCCCTCAATACTGCTTATTGAACAGGATGATCTGAGGTTAGGCACAGGTACAGTGAGATTGAGCCGTGACCGACGACGCAGCATCGCCAAAACAGCAGAACCCAACAACAGACTCGTGAAGCAGCAGGCTGAGGGGGCGAAACAATTCCTACATTAAAACTGCAGGGAGGCAAAGAGGCGTGAAACACAATGTTTGAAATGTTAGCAGTGTGATATAGGCTATATAAAACTACACACCAAAACAGTGGTCTGTTTTATCATAATAACAACTCCTAGAGTCAGAATGGCTCACATAGTAAATAACAACAAATCCTTCTCTAATCAGAGTGCTGGAATACAACAGCCCATCGTCTGGACAATATGAACTGAGCATACAATCTCAAACTGGTACATTGTCTCATAAGAAAGACACAAAATAAATAGGAAAAGGGTTAATATGATTTTCTCTCCCTTGCAAAACACTGCCCCCCTCCGCAGTAGCAACTCTAAATAGGCCAGGAGAGAGAGCGAGGAAAGAGAGAAAGATGGAAGGAAAAGCTCTACAACCATTAGCACCTGAACCAGAGTCCAGTGTGTTCTGCCCTTGACATTAAAGAGTCCAGTCCAATCATGCTCTTACCTTCCCCGGCTGTCATAGTGCAAAGCCTTCCTTCCTTCCACGCAGAGAGAAGAGTGAACAGTCAGGGAGAATGTTGCTTTACGTCTGCGTGTGTCTCTCTCCCTGTTCTCCTCTCTCCATCCCCTCCCTTTCCTTCATCCTGTTCTAGTCTTGTGACTACTGCACCCGATACCGTTGCCATACCTCTCCCTCACCAGAACAAGAGGCTCAGGCTGCAGTGGCCCCCTCATTTTGCAGAGGAGTAACATTTGGGCTTTCAGCTGAAAAACATTTCTCCTACCACTTCGGCATGAGATTTAACAGAGACCTCATGGAGGGTGAACATACAGTACGACAAGCAGCACAAACTGAGTCAATAGATGGCTGCTCTGTCTGTATCTTTATCTCATAAGTGTATCATCAACAGTACCTAGAAGCCTTCTGCAAGAGTCATCTGGAGAGTTAGGCCAAATCACAATGTAGCAATGTGACATCACTGTACGTTTTTATGAGATTCCAGGCCACAATCAGAAAGCAGCCAAGCGCCCTACATATCACAACCTTTCACCTCTCGAGGAGGAAAGCCCAGTGCTGACACCTCAGGAGTCAGGACAGTCCAAACATCATATTCCATCATCTCTCTATCCAAGGACGATTCATTGCTAAAGCTCCTATTTCATGTCAACTGAACTGGAGCATGGTCTACTTGCAGCATATGTATGCCTTTTAGGGGAATATAGATTACGACTAGAGATAGAGATGAAATAGGTTTCTGAAGTGTACTCTTGTGGAGGGAGATACTGTATACGTTTTCCTCCTGACAGTAGAAGTAGTACTCAGTCTCCTTGCTCTAACCAAACTGGCCCAGGGAGAGGGAGACAAATGTTTGGGCATGCAATTCAGAACATTATTTATAACGACTCCAACAAACAATCAATGCCCTTTCCTTTGGTTTCAGTCCATTAGCCACATTTCTACTGTGTTCCTTTGGGGTGATACAGCTGGTTGAGGAGAGGCTGAGGTTAATCTCGTCCGAAGGAAAGGAACAGCTACTCCTTCAGTTCACTGACTAGCTGAGAGCATTCTGACCCCAATCTGTGTCTCCAGGCAACGGCTAGCGGGCCCACACAACACTGCACAGCACATGGCAGTGCTCATTAGAACACATTGCAACAACAACAAGCATCTCTTATTGGCCAAGTTCAGGTAGTCCCTCCCGGTTTCAGTCTGTTTGGTGCATAATGAATATGACCCACGTCTCTACAACAAAAAGGCCCTCATTACATGTTGTGTTCTGTTGACTGCACTCCTGTCCTCTGCTATTTACGTACCCACAGAAACTATTTCCCTCAGAGTGGAGAGCTGAGCTCCTTGTTGCAAGCTAAGGGGAAAATCTTAGTCATCGCCTAATTTGAGCAGAAGCGTTAGGGGAGAACAAAACGACAGCGCCAAGTACATAATGAACAGTTTAATAAGTGTCATGGAATTAATCATCTATTACTTTTCCTTTTCCGATGAAAATGTCATCAAAACCGTGTGAGCCCAAAAGTAATCTGGAAATATGAGTTTAAATAGTGAGGGGGTGAAGCAACAAAGCCCTTACACCGAGAGAGATGTCCTTGAACGGTTTCCTCCCTTTGTAAAGTTGGACTCTGATCAACACTGAGCAAAAGCAGACATGGTGGATTGTTAATGCTGTGATGCACAATAAAACAGAAAACATATGGTTAACTTAAATATAATATATTCACTGGGCTACTTCTCAGGGTGGTTAGATTGCCATGATAGATGTGTTGTCTCTCAGTAAAGTCCATAGTAATTGTCCTTGAGGGAGAAGTTACTGAGGGCATGGAAAATAGTTCCTAAATGCTGAGCAGCTTCTACAGTTCTCCTCAGCTCAGCCATTCTACCTGTCCTGCAGACAAACACTACACCCAGTCAGCTAGAATGTGATGGAGTCAGCGAGCCATTGCCCATGACACTGCAAAGAGAACTCACAGCTCTGCTTATACACCGACAGTGAACACTGAAATTTCTATGAAACACACAAGGACAGTCTTACGCGCACACACGCACACACTGAGGGAATGCGACATCTGAGGCCCAGAGGAGCCTGCCCTCCTGTGGGGAAACTCCTCCACTCAAGCCCCAGGATGTCCGTCTGGCCCTCAGGCCTCCTCTCACCAACACACTAACCCACACACTGGCATGACGGCTGAGTGGACCTAACATGGGCAGGAGACAGCCAGGCCACAAAGGTGCGAACAGCAAGGGGGAGGAAGGAGAGGACGGAAAACAAGTGGTGAGAGAGGGGGAAGAGAGAAAGCTGAGGAACGATTGAGGAGTGAGTGAGAATACAACCGTAGGAGAGAGGAACTCCATTTCTAAGCATAGCTGCTGGCCTAGTTCTCTCACACAGATGAGAACAACAAAAACTAAGACAGACAAACAGCCCAAATCAAAATGTGCCTAAATATCCAGCCTACAGAGACAGAGTCACGTGCAAGACAGAGAGAGATGGGGTAATCTCCTCATTGCCAACACTGCAGAGCCCTATAGCTTCATGAGAAACTGCTTTCAGCTTAGTCAACATCAGTCAATAACACCGTATGTGGAGTCCTTCAAATAGTTCCAGAAACTAGAAGCGCATACAAAATACACAGGAACAGGAACGAGAGGAACACAGGAAGCAATCATAGACAAACACCTCGAGAAGCCATGGTAATAACCATGAATCAACAGCTGCATCACTCACCTGAACCTGAGGATGGGATCATGTTCCCAGATCTTTGGACTTCATCAAATCGGCTGAAGATTACATTCAACCTGCAAAAGGAGAGTTAGAGGGTTAAATTCAACCAAAAGATGAGTTACAGAGGGTTATATTCAACCAAAAGATGAGTTACAGAGGGTTACATTCAACCAAAAGATGAGTTACAGAGGGTTATATTCAACCAAAAGATGAGTTACAGAGGGTTACATTCAACCAAAAGATGAGTTACAGAGGGTTACATTCAACCAAAAGATGAGTTACAGAGGGTTATATTCAACCAAAAGATGAGTTACAGAGGGTTATATTCAACCAAAAGATGAGTTACAGAGGGTTATATTCAACCAAAAGATGAGTTACAGAGGGTTATATTCAACCAAAAGATGAGTTACAGAGGGTTATATTCAACCAAAAGATGAGTTACAGAGGGTTATATTCAACCTAAGAGATTGAGGAAAGGAAGGAAGAGAAAAGAAGAGAGAGAAAACAAGTCAGGAAACAGAGAGAGAGAGACAGGAAGATGAATCGCCGAGACTCAACGGACTGTATTGATCTCCACTTGTCAGAGAGAACATTTCCCCCTGGCCTGCTCAGAAGAGTGGAGAGCCAAACTAGACTAGGGATGGGGGGGAAGAAGCTCAATACAGTTACATATTGGGATGTTATTCTTGACTCTATATCGTATGATTTTGACAATAATCGGAATAGAATTGTTGCACAAGTTGGCTGTACCTGCACCAAAACGCCGGTATTTTTCCTTCCTAGCTTGTTCCCCATCTTCTTTTTAAATAGGGAGACAATTTGTGTTCCGCACATTTATTTCAATGACAGATCAAAGCTCAATTGTCTTATGGCTCTCTGGTCCCACTACTGCAGATATATGGTGAGCAATATGTTTGGAATATCAAATCGCAATAAAAATCTAAGTATCGAATCGCAAATATATAAAGCATCGTGTGAATCGCAATTCATATCGTATTGGCATCTACACCACGGTTCAAAAGTTTGGGGTCACTTAGAAAAATGTTGTCCATTAAATACATCAAATTGATCAGAAATACAGTGTAGACATTGTTAATGTTGTAAATGACTATTGTAGCTGGCTGCAACTATGTTAGCACAGCTGAAAACTGTTCTTCTGATTAAAGAAGCAATAAAACTGGCCTTCTTTAGACTAGTTGAGTATCTGGAGCATCAGCATTTGTCGGTTCGATTACAGGCTTCAAATGGCAAGAAACAAAGACCTTTCTTCTGAAAATCGTCAGTCTATTATTGTTCTGAGAAATGAAGGCTATTCGATGTGAGAAATTGCCAAGAAACTGAAGTTCTCATACAACGCTGTGTACTACTCCCTTCACAGAACAACGCAAACTGGCCCTAACCAGAATAGAGGTGTGGGAGGCCCTGGTGCACAATTGAGCAAGAGGACAAGTGCATTAGTGTGTCTAGTTTAAGAAACAGACGTCTCACAAGTCCTCAACTGGCAGCTTCATTAAATAGTACATGCAAAACACCAGTCTCAATGTCAACTGTGAAGAGGCGACTCTGGGATGCTGGCCTTCTAGGCAGAGTTCCTCTGTCCAGGCTCTGTGTTATTTTGCTCATCTTAATATTTTATTTTTATTGGCCAATCTGAGATATGGCTGTTTCTTTGCAACTCTGCCTAGAAGGCCAGCATCCCGGAGTCGCCTCTTCACTGTTGACGTTGAGACTGGTGTTTTGCATGTACTATTTAATGAAGCTGCCATTTGAGGACTTGTGAGGCGTCTGTTTCTCAAACTAGACACTAATGTACTTGTCCTCCTGCTCAGTTGTGCACCGGGGCAGCCGTTCCAGCAACAATAGCCATTTACAACATTAACAATGTCTACACTGTATTTCTGATCAATTTGATGTATTTTAATATTTTACTTTTCTTTCAAAGACAAAGGCATTTCTAAGTGACCCCAAACTTCTGAATAGTAGTGTTAGTATTATGATAATATCGTATCGTGAGGTCGCTGGCAATTCCCACCCCTAAAATAGATCAAATAAAACTGGCAGTTGATCATTTAATAGGTGGAATGGATGTTTGGAATGACCGTGGCCAGGAGAATGTAGAATAGAAACCTGAAGGCAGGACTGATAAAATTGTATTACATTCTAAGTTCCCCCATTCTACATAATAACGATTCTCTCCCCTTACAGTGGGGAAGAGACACATACGTGTTTCTGTCAGTGTCTCTGTATCCATATTGTACCTGTAAGTCAAAAGCATCCTGCAGCACTTGGAGAATTACTGCTGACTCATACTTACACAGATCCTCTCCATCTCATCTAAAGAATGTGTTATTTAGTGAACAGGGATAATCAGTCACTGACAGTCCCAGAGACATCAGTTCAAACACAAAAAGTGACAGAGGAATTTCAATATGTGAGGACTGGCTCAGCTGCTGTGTTGAGAGCGGTCGCTAACTAACTAATGTTTACGACACAGATATTTCTAAGCTACAGTTCTCTGCAAACTCAAATCAACAACATGTATAGACGTACTGTATGATGTACTACAGATTTAGGGTTTATCATCACTGCATTACACTGATAAAATGAGCCAGGGAACATATTTGGTGTCAAATAGGGAAAATGCTGCATAGACGCACTTAACAAAAACGTGTCTAGTAGGCAGCTAAATCCTTTTACACTCGAATGCAATTTTACACAATTTGCTCTCATTATATTCACATACACATATACTGTGTATACCAAACATTAAGAACACCTGCTCTGTCCATAACATTACTGACCAGGTGAATCCAGGTGAAAGCTATGATCCCTTATTGATGTCACTTGGTAAATCAACTTCAATCAGTGTAGATGAAGGGGAGGAGACAAGTTTTTTAAAAAAAATTTAAAATGTAAGCCTCAAGACAATTGAGACATGGATAGTGTATGTGTGCCATTTAGAAGGTGAATGGGCAAGACAAAATATTTAAGTGGCTTTGAATGGGGTATGGTAGTAGGTGCCAAGCGCACCGGTATGTGTCAAGAACTGCAACGCTGCTGGGTTTTTCCACCCAAAAGACATCCAGCCAACTTGACACAACTGTGGGAAGCATTGGAGTCGAGATGGGCCAGCATCACTGTGGAATACTTTGGACACCTTGTAGAGTCCAAGACTGGACAAATTTAGGCTGTTCTGAGGGCAAAAGGGGGGGTGCAACTCAATATTAGGAAGGTGTTCTTAATGTTTGGTATACTTGGTATAGTATAAAAGGGGCCTCGCAAGCAGTTCTAATTCAATATCCCCTTTTCCCACAGATGGCAGTTTGTTAAATTGACAAAATTAGAATGACATTCTCACACTGTGTGCAACATAGGTTATTTAAAGTAACTGTCCAGTGTTTCCAGATTTCTATTAAATATATCCTATAATTAATTAACTACAATATGAGTGAAATTGTTTTCCTTCCATTTATTTTTTATTAAGTACTTTAAAAAGCTGCTTTTCTGTGTTGGAACGGTGTGGTCCAGGGTTTCCGTTAAGAACATATGACGCCAGACAACGTGACCGGGAAGATTTTAATTTACCGGCCAATAGAGAAATTTACCGGACACTTATGCGTTGGGTGTGTAACACATTAGGGCGTCCACTAGCAGTTCTCCGCATGACACAAATCACATTTCCATTATGGCAATTCATCTTAACAAAACATGCAACTCCTGTAAGGAAGCAGCGAATAAAAAGTCATTTTCAAACATTTGCCAAAATGCGATTCACGTGGAAAAGGGAAAACAGCATAAAAAGCACACCTGATGCAAGCGGTATATGACAGAGGTGAAAATCTCATCTAGAAAACTCAGAAAGAGGGTGAATTTAAAGATGCAACAACTAGGATGGGTTGCTACTGTGACTAGGATTGTGCATTTGTCTTCTAGACAATGAAAGAACTGTTGATATGAAAACCAATAGAACAGGAGGGAAATGGCATTTGAGGTAGTCTTTCATAGGCAGGGCGAGTGGCAAAAAGCTGATTATTGAGTTACGTGTGAAATATGTGTGAAGATAATGTGTCTTGAGTATAATTTAAAATGTTGAGACAAGAAGAAGGGGAGGGGTGTGAGGCGAAAATAGCCTACAGACCCGTCTCTCTCCAGAATGCATGCGCTCAGGCCTCCAGAATCCACTCAGCTGTCTCCTGTCAATTTTGTGCATTCATTATTTCATGTGAATTGTTTGTTCTTGATTGATTGTTTATTTTGACAAATTCCCCATTACATATGTCACACATCGTAAATGTACAGTAACTGTTAATACCCATCATTTGGTTACATTCCTTTCTGACTCATTGCTTTGCAGGTCTCCATCCCCTCGACATAACTGTTTCTGTTTTTGTCCTCTCACTCTAGAAGTGCATTGTATTACTAATTAGGCATACAGTCATTTACCGTTCTCTGAGAGAAACATTGTAGAGTTCACTTCTGAGAAACAAGATTTGGTTTATTTCATAATCGTCATTTACGAGTATAAATGTTTTCACTGTCTTTTGTTTGGAGTGCTTTGTTTTTCTCCCAGTCATTTTGGCTGGCCACATTTTTATTTATCAGCTTTTCATTATATTTTTTCATGACCAAAAAGACAACAATTACCGGCTAACGGAAACCCTGATGTGGTCACACTCCAACAACAGAATGGTGTGGGTGTATAGCAATTCATACAAAATATAAATCAGAGTAGATCGCTGATTGGCCAGCTGCTCCTCCTCAGGAGGATGACATCATCCTCTATGAGGAAATAGAAAGCATTTTTGAAACAATTTTTTGGTGGGGTTTTTTTTTAAGTGTTTTTTTTCTCCAATTTATGCTTTGGACACAAATACAAAACACAAAATAGGATGAGTCAACAACATTATGTGGGTAACAGAATCTTATTTGAATTTTAAAAGTGAGATTTTCACTGGACAGTGACTTTAAATCACATTCATTATATCTAACTGTGGAAGACTGATGTATTCAAAGCTTTATTAAAAATGTTGAATCAAATAAATACAAGCTATTTGGCAGGAGGAATCTCCTCTGAACATATGGATATGAAGGCTTAGTTAGTATTTAACTGGATCTAACTCATCTCCATTGTAATTGCTCATGGATCTCTTGGAGTAAACGGATTGAGAGTGTGACGACAGACAGAAGGAGGGCACAGGTGGCCACAAGAGAGCCTCAGCACCCACCCTGGCCTACACCCCAGACCAAATCTAATCGTGGACAGAGGAAGCACTCCTAAAGGGAGACCAAATAAGCTTACCCTCTTCACGTTCCCTTTATAAAAAGGCATCTCTTCCCTTTGGGTCTGGGAAATAGTTTTGCAATACTAGCTAAAACAATGAAGAGTGGTATGATAAATAATACAAGGACCAAAAATGGCAGCAGTAAACTAAATTGGGGGGGGCGATCAGAGAGACAGATGGCTCGGTCAGAACAGATGTTCCCCTTTAACTCTCGAACCACAGAGACAAATGGGAATTAATCAATCTGCTTCTCTTTCCCCGCTCAACCATGCAGGCACTTAGCTGGAGGCCAGGCTGAGTCATCACAATGGTCCCCGTCACACCCACTACCATCATGATTAAATACTGTGGTATCACTTCGTATCATATCACTGAGAGACTTCAAGGGCAACTCAAGAGCCTCTGTGGCCAAAATTAGCCTATCGCAGGCCTGCGTCCAAGCTCTCCTCAGTAGCTGTTCTCCAATGAGGCATCACGATACAGTGGACGGTCTAATCCAATAACAAGTGTATTGGTGTATGGATTCATTCAATAAAGACTGACGTCTGGCTACAACACTCTATCCCTTCCCTACAGCCAATCCACAGGCAGGCTGTTGCGGCAGCGGTAACGTTATATATTACCCATGGTGCTTCACTAATTGGAGGTCTGACAGCCACAGTGAAAGGGCAGCTAGCTGGTGGTTATGGAGGAGTGTTCCTTTATTAAACGCTGCAGGGCAGAGCTCGTGGAGGGGGATCAGTAGATTATGACCGCTGATAGAAGACACTAGACAGCCATTCTGGGGTTATGGTCTGAGGCTACCAGAGGATATGAGGCTTTATGTGGATAGCTGGACACTAGGGACAAATGAAATGATCAGCTTTCAGTGAGGCACTGCAGAAAAGTGAGACGATCATTTTCAGAATGCACTTTTGATTGAAAGATTCTGTATTGTCAGTGTTATACAGTAATCTTGAATGAAACACATCTAACACTTGATATCAACAGATCATTTAGTCTAGGTTGTTTCCTTTACACGAGACCAACACCTCCTCCACATTGGTCTGGTCTACAGGGTTCTGGCCTACAGGGTTCTGGTCTACAGGGGCATTTCTACAGGGTTCTGGTCTACAGTGTTCTGGTCTACACAGTTTTGACAGTGTTCTGGTCTACAGTGTTTTGACAGTGTTCTGGTCTACAGGGTTCTGGTCTATAGTGTTTTGGTCTACAGGGTTCTGATCTACAGTGTTTTAACAGTGTTCTGGTCTACAGTATTCTGGTCTACAGGGTTTTGGCAGTGTTCTGGTCTACAGGGTTCTGGTCTACAGTGTTTTGACAGAGTTCTGGTCTACAGTGTTTTGACAGAGTTCTGGTCTACAGTGTTCTGGTCTACATTGTTTTGAGTGTTCTGGTCTACAGTGTTCTGTAGGCTGTTGAAAGGATCAGAGAACGTGTACAATAAGCACTTTAAGATGAAATGGAAGAGGCCTTTAAATTAGACCACACCCCTCTTTTCCTTTGTTGTTGGCTACAGTATTTGCACAATAACCTGGGGGTGGGGCTGAGGTGTGTGTCCTACCCTCCATACACACACTGCCTCCCACTCTGGGAAGTGTTTACCTGATCAATGCACATTGTTTTTCAACTAAGAAATCAAATTCCTTTATTCTGCTTCAGTGTTTTTAACTATGATCACAACCTAACACCCTGTGCTGGGAAGGCTGCTGAATCAGCACTATACCTGACCCATTTACACGCTCGGTACAGTAAGAGGGGTGGAAGGGGGAGAAAGAAGTATGAATAGTGATGGGGGAGAATGCGAGCGAGAGAGAGGACGGACACACACACACAGAGAGAGACAGGCGGTCCATCGTACCGTGACTGTGGCAGGCCCTTCTTGCTAAGATCCATCCTCACCCTCTCCCCCACGTGTCTGTAGATCTCCACCAGGCAGCCCATAGCTGCGTCTCTCACCTGAGGACAACGGGGGTAAGGTTCAAAAGGCAATCTTAGCGTTCTTAGACTGGATCAACTGTCTGTTAGAACTAGCTGGAGAATGCAATTATCATTCACTTATATAAACCCTGTTTCAGCCATATTACTTGAAAACGTTCAACAGATGTTTATACACCCACTAGTATATGTCTAATGCTCTTAAAACAGTAACTGTAGATAAACATTTAACCTGCCTCCACCAGCAGATGGCACTGTCATGTTGTATAGTTGTACATGTCTGTATAGCCACTAGGGGGCTCCATGTCCCTATGGTAAAATGCTGCTGCAGTCGACTCCTTTGTCTGTGCTAGAGCTCTCTCTCTCTCTCCCTGGCCAGCAATGTAATAAACGGATTCATGACACAGCAAACAGACTGGGACACAAATAGGCTGTACATACCTGACTGGTGGGATCTCCTAGAAGATTACATATGTGAGGGACTATTTTACTGAGGGTTAGGCCTTGGGCTCCGTACCTGGAAGAACAAAGACAGAGGATGTCAATGACATCATTTGGTAAGCATTAGCTATAGCATCACAAGAAAATAAAGACCTTACCATAATATCATTGTATAGATCTCTATGATACACATCAGATAATATTGTCACATTTTAAATCAAATCAAGGCTCATCCATACTCTTGGCAGTCAGCAAAATGTCCATTGCTATCAGATACTTATACCCTGTCCATTACGCACTAATGACAAAAAACATCAGCAATGTTAAAATAAATCAGCTGAGAGCTGTAATACACATCTGGTGTATAGGAAGAAAAAACAGATTCAAAGATGGGTGATTGAGAGGCCAGGCAGTCTTACATGTTGAGAGTTGAGATGAGACAAAGGCACGCTCCCTCTCTGGTTCTGTTGTTCTTGTGTTTGAAGCCTCCCAGCATTCTGTCCCAAACATACTAGGGAGGAGAGGACAGGATATTTGTACCAGGTCAACAATCAATCACATTTATTTTTATTTTTATCATGGATCAGGGTCATATAAATTAACATACAATCGAGTCAGGAATCAAAGAGTACTAGGGATTCAGAAATCAATAAACTTGGAATTTATCAATTTGAGATTGTAAGATTGACCTTTGATAGTACTGTAGTATCTCAACAAGAAAGCCAGGGAATCCTATGATCCTGGTTTGTCAATAACTCGTCTGCCTGTGTGTGTGTACCTGTGGGGAGGCAGCCTGCTCCATGATCTTCAGCAGCAGGATTTGATCTTGGTCTCTGACTTGGTCTTTGGAATCACCCAGACGATCTATCAGACTGGCCAGTACTAGAGACACAGGAGAGAGATGGAGACACAGAGAAGAGAAGAACAGACAGGGAAAGAGGTAGCATTGTTATCTAAAAGGTGTGAACAAGGAGTTAAAATCCAATGAAGCTCAATAGTCTAGTCTATGCAGGGATACAATACAGTGTTTTTTAGTCAGACATTTTGTCTAGAAACCTATTTATATTTGAACTAATTTAACCATGAAGAAAGTTATATTTTTTAAATAATAAAATGACAATCTTACCTGTTCCCACATGGTTCCTAAATCGGTCCTGTAACCTTGTCACTAAGGCAGATAAAAGGTCTATACCTAGCAAAGCCACCTGGAAAACACAAGAGGGACATTTTTAATAAACATAAAAATACAAAATGACAAAATATGAAAAGCCACATAGAAATTACAACATCATAAAATGTCATTTTTTACCAACATTATTATACTAAAACGAACAATTTCCCCCACCTTCAGATTGAGTTCCGTATGCAAATTATTGTTGCAAAGGATTGTGGGTAAACTGAAATATCCTCACTTGATCTGCTCATAAGAGAACAATGGATGATGCTGCTGATCTGAAACCTTTGTAATGTTGACCTATTACACTTTAGTACAGCACTGCCATAGAAAAATTATTTAAAGAATTGCCACCCACCATGGGAAAACCATGGCTGATGTAAGGTAAGTGCACTGCCCCCCCAATGTATACAACTTTCCTTGTCATGGGGTGAGGGAGCTGCTCAATGAACGTCTAGTGAGAGTAGCCCTGCTAACACCATAACGACACATAAGCATCACCTGAGCTTGCTCAGTCCATGGTGCAATTTTTGGAACCTAATCTTGTAAAATAACATGCCACACTGACCAAGGATCCCAGCTGCATTGAAGAATACTGGCATCTACTGGTATGTGTGAGAAATGTAGGATTTTCCAGACATCATTACAGCTTCAGGGATCATCAACTTGATTCAGCCAAGGTCGATTTTTTTCTTCAGCCAATGGTCAGGGGGCCATTACTAAATTACAAATAATTTGCTGACTGTAAATTGACCGCAAAAAAATCCTAAAAATAGATTTGACTAAAATAATAATTTTAAACCTTTATTATGTTCGGGAATATTTCGGGGAAAAAAGTTTAGAATTTGGTGCTGATTGGCTGGTGTTTTAAGTCTTATGTCCAATAATAAAATAAATAACTGAATAAATATTGGGGAACCCTGGTCCATGTTATCCAATTTAACAGTAAACAGTCAGCTTCCTTATACTGCACAACTTTAACAAAATAAATATCCTTTCCTCAATTTAGGCTACAGACTGGTTAAAGTTTACTTGAACACTACCAGCAGCAGGCATGTCTCCTCTGGGGGTATAATCCTGATCCTTTGTTCCCAGGCGCAGACAAATGGGAATTACAGTAATTATACTGATGACAAGCCTGAAACAAAAGGCCTGGAGGAGAGAACTAAAACTGGGTGGCCAGAGGAGAGGACAACAGTACAGTGAGTCAGACCTTAAAAAGAGCCCCAAACTGCAGCTCTAATTTCAACCACATTTAGTCTCTTCTCGGAGCAGAATTTAGATTCCCTCTATGGACAGAAACTTCTCACCCCAGAATCTGCTTACCCCATTGCTGTCAAAAGCGTATGATTACACTCATATGCACACTCTTCCTGTACTCATCTACACACAGACACACACAATGTCAGACTTGGGTGTTGGCCAATAGTACCGGGAGGCAGGGTCATCAGGGGGAGAGGCGGATGGAGGATGGCTGCTGCAGTGCCCCCTTCCTGCCTGTTGGTAGTGTGTGTGTGGTATGTGTGCGTGTGTGTGTGTGCGTCCTCTCTCTAGTCTCCACCCCCAGTCTGAGAGACAGACCCCTCCCACTCCCTGGTCCCTTCAGACAGACAGATGGCTACCCCCTCCTGTCTCCCCCTGGCTCAGGGCTGGTAAACATAGTAGGGATTTGTCCTATGATCATGAATACTCTACACTTCATTTCAACATGGCCTTCTCTGTCATTTCCCCTCTGTGACTTTCACCAGGGGAATGTTGATGTTCTGAGACAAGCTGGCAGACTGACTGGGTCTACCGTTCTACTTTTAGTCAACACTTTGTTTATCTTGTTTGTTTTAAAAGTTCACAGGAGGTGGTGATGAAGAATAAATACAGGCAGAATGTACACTCTCCCCTCTCCCGCCAGCCCAAATCAATTCTGACCTACAACACAATTAGACAATTCCCAGACCTGTCTGTCTGTCCCACCTTGGCTAACTAGCGAGTAACAGAGTATGGATACCCACCCAGAGATATATGCTAAAGGATATTGAGGCTGGTGGCCATCCTGTCTGATGACACGCTGGTAAAAATAAGCTCAGCTCAGTCGCTGTGGGACCCGCGTCCCCATTAAACCTGCAGCTCTCGCTACAGCACTGTATGCTGTAGCCATCTCTAGCATACAGTGGCATCACTTGCCAAGAGGACAAATGACTCAGACAATTATATATGACAAACAGCACCTACAGTCCTACACACAGTGGTTGAATGGCTGTCAAAGATAATAAACAAGGAAGGGGACATCAGAGGAGTACATGCCCATCCTACTAGCATGAAGACATGCCACACAAAGCAAGCGGCCCCAGCCAGTAGGGCTAGCTCGGTATAGCCAGCCAGTAGGGCTAGCTCGGTATAGCCAGCCAGTAGTGCTAGCTCGGTATAGCCAGCCAGTAGGGCTAGCTCGGTATAGCCAGCCAGTAGGGCTAGCTCGGTATAGCCAGCCAGTAGGGCTAGCTCGGTATAGCCAGCCAGTAGGGCTAGCTCGGTATAGCCAGCCAGTAGGGCTAGCTCGGTATAGCCAGCCAGTAGGGCTAGCTCGGTATAGCCAGCCAGTAGGGCTAGCTCGGTATAGCCAGCCAGTAGGGCTAGCTCGGTATAGCCAGCCAGTAGGGCTAGCTCGGTATAGCCAGCCAGTAGGGCTAGCTCGGTATAGCCAGCCAGTAGGGCTAGCTCGGTATAGCCAGCCAGTCCTAGCTCGGTATAGTCAGCTATATGTGTTCTCCATTAGTAGACAGTTTCCTCTTGTGCCAAAATCCATCAGCCAATCTGTATTACAATGGACACTTAATGACATCTCATTCACTCAAACATGTCTGCTATTCATCCCTGTGAGTCATGGAAAAGAAGGATTCCCCCCACACTCCTCTGATGTGGCTGGACCAGGCTTAGATTTAATCATGGCAAAGCCCATTCCCTTTTATTTTACTTCCAGTAGCTTGACAAACCACACACACACACAAACGCAGAGTGACCTCCCTCCCTTTTCTGCTGAGACAGTAGAAGTACATATTAGATCAGACAGGCATGGATGTAATGCAGATTCATATGCACGTACACACACACTGTGGGCTCTCACTGCAGTGATTTTCCATGAGTCAGGGGAACAGCTGGGCTGAGTGGTTGAATGGCTGGAGGAGAGGAGAGGAGAGGACAGCCAGCCAGTTAGACAACCTGTCCCTGTCCGGACAGACAGAGCCCAGAGGCAGAGCTACACCATAGTTACCTAACACATAGCACCCTGTCATTACTCTGGATGCCTGACCCTCCTTCCCTCCCTCATATCAAAGGTTTAGCAGCTGATTCTGGATCAGTTTTGTGTTCTTAGCACTACCATGGTTGGAGTCAGAACTGGGGGTTGACTGGACTGGTCCTAGACCAGTGCTTGGGGCTGTTAGTGAGTGATCCTGATAATATTATGCTACAGCTACTGTGTGTGTTGTTCCCAGCAGCCTAGCACAGTGACTCAGCAATAGGTAGGCTAGTCAGCAGGCAGTACTAAAGTAGGGTAAAAAAACTAACAAGTAAACACAAAACAAACACACACACCAGTATTTCCAGTCCACTTTACACATATGATGCTCCCTGACTCCCCCTGTTAATGCTTGAATTCCTGAAGTGAAAACCGTGAAATAAGAGTCTCCTCCTCCAGTTCTATAGAGATGAGTAGCCTACCCATCATATCTTCTCTCTGCTGAATGCAGTACTACAGGAGGTACTACGGCTATAGCTCTGGTATTTATCGTTTACTGGACATAGTAGACTTATCTTTTTTTATTTTACCTTTATTTAACTAGGCAAGTCAGTTAAGAACAAATTCTTACTTTCAATGACGGCCTTGAAACAGTGGGTTAACTGCCTGTTCAAAACGACAGATGTGTACCTTGTCAGCTCGGGGGACTTGCAACCTTCCGGTTACTAGTCCAACGCTCTCACCACTAGGCTACCCTGCCGCCCCAGGGTCTAAAGGCCGACGATTCGGCCTGAACTTAAGCTCCAACGTGTATTCTTCATGCTTAGGCCCTATATGCATATTCACTAGACTCAGCCATTCCCTAGTGCTGTGTTATGGTCACATCTCAGATCGAGATGAGATATTACATGGGACAGGGCTTCCAGATAAGCGGTGTGTATCTGCGTGTGTGCAGAGGCTTTAGCCCTGGCTCTGTGTCTCCACACCTCCACATTACTGCATCTAGTAAAGGCCACATCCCTGCTCCTGCCTGAGGCTGTACAACCATCCCTACAGAACTAACACTAGCCTGTTAGACAGCTCACTACCATCCACGAGTTACATTCCCCACACCTCCTCCATCTCACATAGTTCAGTATAGAGATGGGTGCTGGAGGCATAGGTAGAGAGTTATAAGAGAGAGGCCATAGAGATGAATATAAACACTCCATCTATTTCTATGTATTAGGCCCAAACCATGGGACATCAATGTTCTGATAGTCTGGTGTTTTTAGGCAAACTGTGTGTAAGGGACCAGTGTTCTGATGTTCTGGAGGTGCGCATGGGACCGGTTACTGCAGGCAGGATGCGTAGCAACGTGACCACACAACATACTGACACTATGTAAAAAATACACTGTTATGATGAAGTGACGATAGAGAGGATTTGCAGGTTTGTTAGGCGAACATTATTGCGTAACAAGTATTATGCTCCTCCATGACAATCTGTCGGTGTATGAGCGCAGGATAAATGAAAAGCTGAGTTAAAGGGTAGCCTCTGACAACACGTCAAACACAACTCTCTCTCTCACACACACACGGCAGCTAGGGTTGCACATTTTGGGGAATATTCAGAGGTGGAAAATTTCCATGGGAATTAACGGGAATATATGCAACATTAATACCATTTAAATGTAGATGTTTTTTGCATTGGATATATTTACCATATCACATGAAGACCGAAACATAAACCTTATCATAAGTAGACAATTGCTAATTATTAAATCCTTCCAATCGAAATAAAAAAACGATTTAGTTATTAATTGAACTGAACTAATTATGATTTCACTGAACCAACAAAAGGGAATATTGAATGATCCCAATGATCCATCGCATCTCCCAAATACATTTTCAACATATGTAAAATGATAGACAACCAAAGCTTTAGTCTAGAAACTTCCTCTCAGGCTTTCCTGTCTTCTCCCTGGACCTCCTCAATGTCCACCTCTTGAACATCAGACTGAGGCCTCATCTTCACTGTCACTTTTCAACCTTGTTGAGGATGGCTCGTTGTCAGGCTCAAAAAGCCTCAAAATTGCCTGGATGTCCACCAATTGTTCAACCCTTGTATTGGTCAGCCTGTTGTGTGCTTTGATGTGTGTGTTCCCAAACAAGGACCACTTGCGCTCTGAGGCGGCTGATGTTGGTGGGATTTGGAAGATGATTGAGGCAACAGGGGAAAGAGCCTCAGATCCACAAAGTCCCTTCCACCAGGTGGCTGATGAGATATGTTGGCACAACTGCCATATTGCATCTCCATCCCAAAGCCCTTGCTTGGAAGTGTACTTTGCCAGACTGCCAAGAACCTTGCCCTCATCCAGGCAAAGGTGGCGAGACACAGTAGTGATGACACCATAGACCTTGTTGATCTCTGCACCAGACAGGATGCTCTTGCCAGCACACTTGGGGTCCAACATGTACGCTGTGGCGTGTATGGGCTTCAGGCAGAAGTCTTTACACTTCTTGATGCATTTCAGAACTGCAGTACGGTTTTCTTCTCTTACATCTGCAAGCAGAGTCTGAACATCAGACAGGATGGCATTGTCTCCCTCAATCTGTGCAATGGCTACTGCTATAGGTTTCAGGAGTTTCAGGCTGCTTACCACTCTCTCCCAAAATACATCATCCAGGAGGATCCTCTTGATGGGGCTGTCCATATCGGCAGATTGTGATATGACCATTTCTTGGAGAGACTCCTTCCCTCCAGGAGACTGTCAACCACCGAACGGGTGTTGCTGGGCAGCTTCAATGTGGTGCTCTTAATCTTCTAATTTTGCTTGGTGAGGTAGATTGCTGCTATAACTTGATGACCATTCACATACCGAACCATTTCCTTGCCATGATGTCCTTGAAGAGCAGATTCAATGCATGAGCAGCACAGCCAATGGGTGTGATGTGCAGGTAGGATTCCTCCACTTCAGACCAAGCAGCCTTCATGTTCGCAGCATTGTCTGTCACCAGTGCAAATACTTTTTGTGGTCCAAGGTCATTGATGACTGCCTTCAGCTCATCTGCAATGTAGAGACCGGTGTGCCTGTTGTCCCAGCATTTCTCTGAGACATTTCTTTGACTCCATTGAGTAAAAAAAACATGGTTCCAGGAGGACCATGAGCTGTTGCTACCATTTTAACCTTGAATAGAAGTAGAGGGACTTTTGTCAGAGGTTGCTTGTTGTGAGCGCTGAGGGAACTTTATGCACTTGGCCAGATGATTCTGCATCTTTGTTGCATTCTTCACATATGATTTGGCACAGTATTTGCAAATGTACACATCTTTTCCTTCTACATTAGCTGCAGTGAAATGTCTCCACACATCAGATAGTGCCGGTGGCATTTTCCTATAAAGATGAAAAATATTTATTTACTTAAATAAAATAAAAATTTCCTTCCCATGTACAGATGAATAGTTAAGTAGTTACATTAAACAACTCCTTAAAAAGATAAATGTTTTAAAATGAAACAAGTATGGAAACAGGTGAATTAACACTCCTCAGTTAGCAGGCTCAAACAAGCTAAAACCCACATGGTAGCAAAAAACTAACTAGTAGAAATTGTTAACAAGTTAGAAATGATTTAAACACTTTGCTGCAGGTTACTATTTACTATATAAATTATATTCACCCCATCCTGTATTGTAATCAAAAACTTACCAGAAAGCACATAGTCCTTGGCTCAGACAGTGTAGTAGTGTGAGCTCAATAGCATCTCATTAGCATGCAAGATCTTGAGAATCAGCTTTACATGTGATGGAAGTGATGGAAAAATGCACTGTGCATGCAGAAGGTTGCAATTCCATTGAATTGGGGATAATTTGGGGATAGTTCAACCAAAATATGCCACAAGATCTAGAATTGCCTTGTGTGTATCCCACAAAAAAGGTTCACTGTTATAAGCCATCTTTTTTTGATGAATTTAAGCAACATTTCCATGGAAGATTCTGGGGGATAATCTGGAAATTTACTGGAAAGTTTACGACCCTTTGCAACCCTAGTGGCAGCTGATGTTTTACTCAGCAGGTTTACCGCTTGCCCTCCCCTAGCCCTTTGTCTTCTCCCCCTCCAAGCCTATTCTTTGGGCAGAGGCAGTGAGTGAAAATGACACACCATCACCAGACGGGGCAGGGCAGGGTAGGGCCAGGCTGGGTCGACTTGGGCTGAGGACAGAGTGACCACACACACATTCCCCTCACACACATGCACAGGGATAGATACACAAACACACACCCGCACACACACGGACAGCGGAAGCACAGTGCCAGTAACGGGACAGGCCTGTCCTACAGGATAGAAAAGGGCATCAGTCTGCAACATGATGACATACAGGAAGCAGCTAATTTGTGATGTTTGACACTACATGACAGAAATCTGGGATCTACAGCCTGATCGGACTGCCTCTTCTCTGGGAGGACTTGTCTTAAAGTGACTAGTTTTGCAGGTAAAATGGGTCAAAAAAGAGACTCCCTCAAGTTTGGCCCAAGCTATTAAATAGGCTAAGCATTGGCTAGCCCATGGAAACAAACAAGAAGAGAACAGGGGACATATTTGATCAACATTCCACAAACGAACACCATTCATGTTATTGAACAAAGAAGTCTCTTTCATGGAGAAGATGGGCTAACTGTTGTAGCCTAACTGTTGGTCTCTTGCTGGTATCATGTAGTTAGTAGCTAGGGGAAACCTTTGAGATTGCTATCTTTCAGAATGCTATTAGAAGGTAAAGAATGAGGTTGTGGCTACCTGTAGAGACAGAAGGGCAGGAATGAAGCCCTGACTAGCTAAGACCAACCCATAACAGAAGACAGGAGGGGCAGGCAGAATTACCACAAACATCCACACCCCGTCCTTATAGAGGAGGCAGGCCATTTCCTTTTCTCTGACATAGACTTACCCGTGTGTGTGTGTGTCAAGTATGTCCATGTGTTTGTGTGTTTCCTCAGTGTGTAGTCTCTGTAAGTCAGAATACCACACAGCAGCTGTCATTGTCTGTCATAGTTGAAGTGTACCTATGATGAAAATTACAGGCCTCTCTCATCTTTTTAAGTGAGAGAACTTGGACAATTGGTGGCTGATTAAATACGTTTTTGCCCCACTGTATGTCTGAGGTCAGTGGGATAAGGTGGTAAAGAGCAAACATTTGGGGGAATCCCAACTCTGAAGACTGATAATAGATCAAATCAAATGTTATTGGTCACATACACATGGTTAGCAGATGTTATTGCGAGTGTAGCGAAATGCTTATGCTTCTAGATCCGACAGTGCAGCAGTATCTGTTGCGCCTTCTTCACCACACTGTCTGTGCGTGGACCATTTCAGTTTGTCCGTGATGTGTATGCCGAGGAACTTAAAACTTTCCACCTTCTCCACTGCTGTCCCGTCAATGTGGATAGGGAGGTGCTCCCTTTGCTGTTTCCTGAAGTCCACATTCATCTCTTTTGTTTTGCTGACATTGAGGGGTTATTTTCCTGACACCACACTCAGATTGCCCTCATCTACTCCCTGTAGGCTGTCTCGTTGTTGTTGGTAATCAAGCCTACCACTGTGTCGTCTGCAAACTTGATGATTGAGTTGGAGGTATTTATTTTGTTTAGATGGGATAGGGCAGTGTGCAGTGTGATGGTGATTGCATCGTCTGTGGACCTATTGGGGCGGTAAGCAAATTGGAGTCTAGGGTGACAGGTAAGGTGGAGGTGATATGATCCTTGACTAGTCTCTCAAAGCACTTCATGATGACAGAAGTGAGTGCTACGGGACGATAGTCATTTAGTTCAGTTACCTTAGCTTTCTTGGGAACAGGAACAATGGTGGCCATCTTGAAGCATGTGGGAACAGCAGACTGGGATAGGGATTGATTGAATATGTCCGTAAACACACCAGCCAGCTAGTCTACGCATGCTGTGAGGACGCGGCTAGGGATGCCGTCTGGGCCGGCAGCCTTGCGAGCGTTAACACGTTTAAATGTTTTACTCACGTCGGCTACGGAGGAGGAGAGCCCACAGTCTTTGGTAGCGGGCCGTGTCGATGGCACTGTATTGTCCTCAAAGAAGTTGTTTAATTTGTGTCGGAGGAAGACGTTGATGTCTGCGACAGGGCTGGTTTTATTTTTGTAATCCGTGATTGTCTGTAGACCCTGCCACAAACGTCTCGTGTTTGAGCCATTGAATTGCAACTTCACTTTGTCTCTATAATGACGCTTTGCTTGTTTGATTGCCTTACGCAGAGAATAACTACACAGTTTGTATTCGGCCATGTTTCCAGATGCCTTGCCATGATTAAATGCGATGGTACATGCTTTCAGTTTTGCGCAAATGCTGCCATGTAGCCACGGTTTCTTGTTAGGGAAGGTTTTAATAGTCACAGTGGGTACAACATCTCCTATACACTTCCTTATAAACTCGCTCACCGAGTCAGCGTATACATCAACGTTATTGTCTGAGGCTACCCGGAACATATCCCAGTCCACGTGATCGAAGCAATCTTGAAGCGTGGAATCCGATTGGCCAGACCAGCGTTGGATAAACCTAAGCACGGGCGCTTCCTGTTTTAGTTTCTGCCTATAGGAGGGTAGCAACAAGATGGAGTCATGGTCAGATTTGCCAAAAGGAGGGCGGGGGAGGGCCTTGAATGCATCGCGGAAGTTAGAGTAACAGTGGTCGAGTGTGTTACTCACTCGTGTACTGGATTCGATATGCTGATAGAATTTAGGGAACCTTGTTCTCAGATTAGCTTTGTTAAAATCCCCAGCTACAATAAATGCATCCTCAGGATATATGGTTTCCAGTTTGCATAAAGTCCAGTGAAGTTCCCTGATGGCCGTTTTGGTATCCGCTTGTGGGGGGATAAACACGGCTGTGACGATAAGCGAGGAGAGTTCTCTTGGGAGATAATACGGTCGACATTTGATTGTAAGGAATTCTAGGTCAGGTGAACAAAAGGACTTTGAGTTCTTGTATGTTGTTACAATTACACCATGAGTTGTTAAATCAATTTGCACGCTGATAGCCACTGACCTCAGGGTTAAAGGTCACTCATAAAGGAGGTCATGATGGGGCATCTGAGATAGAATTCCAACCGCTGACAGTACAATCAGTTGTTGTGTAGGTCTAATCAGCGTGCAAATTGTTGATGTTGGAGATGGGACCTGCTTGTTGGGTTAGGACAGTTGTCAGCGCTTAGCTACCTATCGCGTGTATTGTTGATAACGGATTTAGGCGTAACTGTTTGCACATGGAGCACTAGCTCATTTAACCACAGCCGTTGAAAAAATAGGAGCTACAGTATACACTCATACTGTTATGTAACTTTAAACCATGAATTCAGTGTAAATAACACTCAGCCTGTCCATCAGGTCCAGATAAGCATAATGCATACTGTAGTACTCATTTAAGAGAACATATTCCATCTTCAAGAGAGGCTATGGGCCTGTGCAACCCATGTAAAGTCATCACTCTGAATGATTGGATTACAGAGCATGGGTCAGGGAGAGGAGACAGGTCCCCATCTTCACTTTTGTGTTTCTAACACATGAAGAGTGTTTGAGATGTGTTCCTCAGACATATATTAATTGGTGTAGGTGCTTGCTAAGGTGTTGCATTCTCTCCAGTGCTTGTAAATTGGGAGGTACCGGAATGCCTGAAAACACCCCCACCTTTATAATAAAGCATTGCATGGCACTATCATCACTTTTGCATTCTGGCATAGCGCAGTAGAGACACTTGCAGAAGTTGCACACATGGGGAATTTTTTTGTAGCCTCGGGTCCGGGAAAAAGTTGGCCTTTTATGAACGCATTTCATCTTGAGAATCTGAGATCAATAACAACAAACTTGTCTTGAATCCATAAATAGCCTAGGCCTAGGTGTATGGAGACACACATACTGGACAATATGAGGAGGAAATTAGTCCTCAAAAAACTTTCCAGTTCCACTGACGCACCCAAGAATGCAAGGCTCACTCAGTCTTTGTGTAAAAAGCCTCTCTCTCGTTTAACTTTGTAAAACAATGCTGTTCGCTCAATAGGCCTATTTGGAAGTTGATAACATATTTGGTATGTTTGTCTTCTATTTTCAGCAGGAGCCATTTGCTTTCCAATCTGTGTTTTTTAAAAACAAGCTATTTATCTGTGGCTATATTATAGGCCTACTCCTGCTGTATCCTGAACTATTTCATTTCTTTCTGAACTGACAACAGTAATTCTATAACTTCGGCAAAATGCATTTCCATTTATCAGGGGTGCTGCAGAACCTCCAGCACCCTTCCCTTCACCAATAACCCTATAAGGATGTAGATGTGAGTTGATCAGTAGAATGGTGGTACAGTTACAGTATCATATTGTTGTCGATCAGCAGAACAGTGGTGCTAGCTGTGTAGAGCTGCCATGACACAGCAGCTCTAGCCTAACCTGTACTCACTTCCTCAGTAAGGCTGACTGGGCAAAACGGAACAACTCTGACAATGCGATATAGATAGAATAGATACACAGGAAAATGATAGGGCAGAATCCAGAGGATTAACGGAAGGTGTTCTCCTAAAAACCATTTGAACAGAAACATCTAACCTGCACAAAGGGTCAATAACAATTTGCATGGATCTATGCCCAAGGGGTCTTCAGAAGAATCAGTATCTCAGGAAGTGCAGCCTTGACAGGCCCTTCTCCACTATAATCCTGTTTATCGGTGACAGAGCAGGTTCAGAGACAGCCAGTCTGCTTATTGAGTCTGTTAGGGCCTGGTTTCTACTTCAAAGCAGGCCAGCCTAGCCCTATGCAATGCTGTGGTAATCCAATTGCTAAAGGAGAGGCTGCCACAAAGCCTAAGAAAACACATTGGAGTGTGCTGAGCACACAAGTCAGCCAGATGTATTGTTCATCACAAGAAGAGAGGACAGAGAGAAAAGAAAACATCAAAGTCTGGCTGGAGTGATTGATTGACACTGACAGATCCTAGTCACTCAAACAACGACAGAGAAGCAGAATGTCAGGGAGAGTGTCACCTGTCCTGTAGCAAAGTTTGAATACCGATGACAGGCAAGATATACCCAAGATAACCTTCAGACATCATCAAAGCACAGAACAGAACAGTGTACTGTCTACACTCAGTATGTTTTTTTTATGAAATAGTTTTTAAATCATAGCTAAAGTTTGTACTGCTACAGATTCCGCGACGCGGTCAGCCTTTACGGCTGGGACCGCAAGTTTGTGTCCCCGGATTCCTGTTTAGCAGCTAACTGCTACTTGTCATCCTCAAAACAGAGCAGGCGAATGCTAGCAGCGCTAGCCCACCGGCGTTTTTATCCACGTCTGGGCAGAAATACTTCAGGTGGGAGAGGATTTCCACACAATCACAAGATCAAGATGAAGGTGGAACTGGATGGACAGGGATTTGTCTGCCCTAAATGCACCACCATCAAGCAGTTTAGGGAAGAGATCCTCCGGCTGTTAGCTTGGCTGGGAGAAAAAGATGACCTGCTTTCTAAGTACACCCGACCTTGCTGTAACCCAAGCAAACCCAATCTTAGCTTTAAATGCCTCCTGTAGGAAAGCTGTCAATAAGTCGGGCAGCGTTGATCTGTCCCAATCTAACGGACAGATGTTCAAAATCAACTCCGCGGCCTACCTGAGAAGATCTGATCCAGCTATCAAACAGCTTTGCCCTGCTTGAGATGGACCTACCAGCCCCGGGAGTCAGCACAGATCCTTGGTGTATACCAACAGCCGGCGGCCTCCCAGTGGCACCCTCCCCCACGCCCACCGCAGTGCAGAAGGTCGCTTCCCCATCGGATTCCAGCACGATCACCATCATTGTGGGAAGCTCGAAGGTGAGAGTTTGGCCTGCCTACGATCTGTGGACCGACCAAGGTCCACGGTCATCCAGGAGCCCATGTCCATGACATCAACTCTCCCTTGCCCACGGTTCTGGCCAACTACTCCAATACTGAAACCATCGTCACGCTCATAGGTTACCTATGTTTTAGGTCATCTGTGGAACTGAGGGAAGACTATAAACATTTTTTTTTAAACACTCTCGCTAGCACAGGGAAGAGAATAATTCTCTCAGGCTGCCGAAGGGATTTGGAACATTTCAGCCGACTCTTTGCCCTGAACAAGTACTGAAGAAAGTTTGCAACGACAGGAATGTCTCTTTTTGTGACATCTTTGATTTGCTGTGGGAGCAACCAGCACTTCTTAAAAAAAGAGACCGGATTCACCCCAACCGCAGGGGTTCCAGTATTATTTCCAGCAACATCGAAACTGTTTTAGAGACTGATGGACAGGGTCTGGTAGTGCTCCAGTTCTCCCTGTCAGAATAAGCAACGGAGGACTTGGAAAGCATATCAACTCCTGTAGACATGGCACTATGGTTATTATGAGTAACCTAATTTATGTTCCTTTAACTCCGCCTTCTAGTAAGTTTATACAAACTGTCATGTGTTACCATTATGAAAGATTGGAGACTGTCAGAAAAAATGGTTGTAAAGTTAATCATTTGGTAGTTATTCTATTCGTTACCTTGAGGCAGATGCCCCAGGGGCAGAGTAGCCCACACTCATTGAATATGGCTGTTTTAAATGTTTGAGCAATCACAAGTAAAACCTTTCTCGTGAATGACCTCATTACTGAGCACAAATTTGATTGCATGTTTCTCACTGAAACATGGCTGTCTTCAGACTGTAGTGCTTCTCTTATTGAAGCCTCCCCGGGCTGCAGCTTTTCATACTCTATCAGAAAAGGGAAAAGAGTGGGGCGACGGCCTCTATTTTTATTAATGCTCTCAGCTGTAAGGCATTTCGATCGGCGTCTTTGGGTATTTTGAGCATCATGTTAAATGTCGGCCACCAGTGCTGGCCATAACCCTGTATAGGTCACCAAGTACTGCCCCACTTTCTTTACTGATTTATATGAACTATTGTCCTTGATAAAATCATTGTGTGGGGCGATTTAAATATTTATGTCGACAAAGCCCATTGAATTTATGAATCTTTTGAGCTCTATTGACTAGAGGTCGACCGATCAATCGGAATGGCCGATTAATTAGGGTCGATTTCAAGTTTACATAACAATCGGAAATCGGTATTTTTGGGTGCGGATTTGCCGATATTTTTATATTTTTTATACCTTTATTTAACTAGGCAAGTCAGTTAAGAACACATTCTTATTTTCAATGACTGCCTAGGAACGGTGGGTTAACTGCCTCGTTCAGGGGCAGAACAACACATTTTCACCATGTCAGCTCGAGGGATCCAATCTTGCAACCTTACAGTTAACTAGTCCAACGCAATAACGACCTGCCTCTCTCTTGTTGCACTCCACAAGGAGACTGCCTGTTACGCGAATGCAGTAAGCCACGGTAAGTTGCTATCTAGCATTAAACTTATCTTATAAAAAACAATCAATCATAATCACTAGTTAACTACACATGGTTGATGATATCACTAGATATTATCTAGCGTGTCCTGCGTTGCATATAATCTGACTGAGCATACAAGCATACAAGTATCTGACTGAGCGGTGGTAGGCAGAAGCAGGTGCGTAAACATTCAAACAAACAGCACTTTCATGCATTTTGCCAGCAGCTCTTCGTTGTGTGTCAAGCATTGCGCTGTTTATGACTTCAAGCCTATCAACTCCCGAGATGAGGCTCGTGTAACCGAAGTGAAATGGCTAGCTAGTTAGCGCGCGCTAATTGTCGTTGTGTTGCTGGTTCGAGCCCAGGGAGGAGCGAGGAGAGGGACGGAAGCTATACTGTTACACTGGCAATACTAAAGTGCCTATAAGAACATCCAATAGTCAAAAGGTTAATGAAATCCAAATGGTAGAGGGAAATAGTCCTATAATTCCTATAATAACTACAACCTAAAACTTCTTACCTGGGAATATTGTAGACTCATGCTAAAAGGAACCACCAGCTTTCATATGTTCTCATGTTCTGAGCAAGGAACTTAAACGAAAGCTTTCTTACATGCTACATATTGCACTTTTACTTTCTTCTTCAACACTTTGTTTTTGCATTATTTAAACCAAATTGAACACGTTTCATTATTTATTTGAGGCTAAATTGATTTTACTGATGTATTATATTAAGTTAAAATAAGTGTTAATTCAGTATTGTTGTAATTGTCATTATTACAAATAAATAAATGCAAAATATATATATAAAATATTTTAAAAACGCCCGATTAATCGGTATCGGCTTTTTTGGTCCTCCAATAATCGGTATCGCCGTTGAAAAATCATAATCGGTCGAGCTCTACTATGGACTTTCTCCCAACATGTTACTGGGCCAACCCATAACCGCGGCCATACTTTGGACCTGGTTATTACCAAGGGGCTTTCTATTGACATATCCTCGATTGTTGATGTTGCTTTATCTGATCACCACTGTGTATTTTGTACTACCATGTTGCCCATAGCACAGGGTAATACTGAACGCATTATTAAGAAACGCTATCTTACCTCTTTACTGAGTGTATGAACAATACTCCATCCCCTATTTTGCCTTCCTCTTGTGTTGATTTAGTTGATAACTTTAATAGCAAATTAAAGGGCAACCATTGATGCCATGGCTCCAGTAAAGTTGAAAAAGGCCACATCCAAAAGGGAGAGCCCCTTGGATGAGTGAGGAAACTAATCAATTAAAGAGAAATTGCAGAAAGGCAGAGCGGAAGTGGAGAAAGTCAAAGTTGCAGGTCAATTATGATATTCTGAGAGAGGAACTTGGCATATACAACAAGGCAATTAGAAATGCTTATTCTAACTTGATCACTATTAAATCAGAATAATTCAAGAGTGCTCTTCTCGACCATTGATAGCCTGATAAATCCTACCCCGCAAACCTATGTGAACTTTCCTCCTAATCTAAATGTGATGAGATTGCGGCATACTTCAGAGATAAAATAACCAACATTAGGCTGGGTATCAGTCAAGCAAGACCTGATGAGAAGTTTGATGATACGTTCCCTAGCTTACCACGCAAAGGCACTACGGATTTATTTTCCCTGGTTGACACAGACATGCTCAGGAAAGTGATATCACAACTTAAGCCTTCTACCTGCCTTCTGGATCCTATCCTCACCACCTTCTTATAAAAAAAATGAATTGCATATCTGAAGAAGTGAAAGCTATTGTTAATCACTCCCTGTTCAAAGGCACTTTCTCCACTGCAAAAAACCCCAGCTATGGTGAAACCCCCTCTGAAGAAAAGTAATCTTGATTCTTCAGCGTTCAGCAATTTTTGGCCAATCTCCAACCTTCCATTCTTAACCTCACTAGGGTACGGGGCACTATTTTCACCTCCAGATGAAAAGTGTGCCCAAAGTAAACTGCCTGCTACTCAGGTCCAGAAGCTAGGATATGCATATAGATTTGAATAGAAAACACTAAAGTTTCCAAAACTGTTAAAATAATGTCTGTGAGTACAACAGAACTGATATGGCAGGCGAAAACCTGAGAAAAATCTATCCAGGAAGTGTTTTTTTTTTTATGTTTGTAGTTTTCTATTGAATGCCATTACAGTATCCATTGACTTAGGACTCAAATTCACTTCCTATGGCTTCCACTAGATGTCAACAGTCTTTAGAAATTGTTTCAGGCTTGTATTCTGAAAAATGAGAGAGTAAGACCACTTTGAATGAGTGGACCCTGCAGTTTCCCAGAGCTGTTTACTACGCGCGACCGAGAGCGCCCCTTTCTTGTTTATATTGACGAAGCTATTGTCCGGTTGAAATATTATTGATTATTATGACTAAAAACAACCTGAGGATTGATTATAAACATCGTTTGACATGTTTCTGCGACCTTAACTGATACTTTTGGGATTTTTCATCTGCCTGTGGTGACCGCCGTGGAGCCATTGGATTACTGAACAAAACGCACCAAAAAATAGGTTTTTGGATATAAAGAGGGACTTTATCGAACAAATAAACATTTATTGGGTAACTGGGAGTCTTGTGAGTGCAACCACATGAAGATCATCAAAGGTAAGTTATTAACTTTGTCGCTATTTCCGACTGTTGTTACTCCTGTACTTGGCTGGTAACTGTTTGTAATG